>NW_026126482.1:25100000-25185000 GCF_943737965.1 Phodopus roborovskii | reverse complement strand
GTAAGTTGGCATGTGCCTAATGGCCTAATGGCCAAAGGTAGGCATGTGGTGGGACTTAGAGCTCTCCTGAGATGCGAGCACACCAAGGAAACTATGCCCTGTAACAGAACTTGCCTCTCCCCAGTGGTTTCAAGCCAATTTTCAAGCACAGGCTGTCTGTCACAGTTGACCAGCCCTAGCAACAGTTATACCTGTACTTTCCTAATCAAAAAGAGACCAAAAACTGGGACTAATTCTAACATAGTGGTGGTGAAGACTGCTTCGCCTCTACAGAGGAGGGCAGAGTGCTCACTCTGTCATGAGAAATAGCTTTCCAACTCTTTGAGAGCAGCAGACAGTGGAGGCTGTTCCTCCACTGAACAGCACAACCGCTCTCTCACAAGCTTCTTTTACACAGCTTCCATCATGTACAGGAATCTTTGGTTCTGCCTCTCAGCAGCTTATAGACTCACGGAATCTTCAAGACTCACTCAGCACCTTTAGCCATGAGATTCTGTTGAGAAGCTAGCTGATGCTTCCCAGGGCCAGGTTCTGAGGCTCCATGCAGCAGCTCCAAAAGCTTACTTATTCTCCCCCACACACCAACTTTATTCCTCCTCCCAGTTGGTAAGGGTACGCAGATTTTAAATTTCTTACCTTTTTGCAAAACACTGAGAGTAGCAAAATGATTGGTAGTTTATTATAACATTCTCTGAAGATGTTAACAAATGGGAATAGCTATGCAGTCAGAATCATTAAGGACTCCCCTAGTAGGGCATAGAAAATCTGCTCAATTCCCAGCTTTTGAGAATCTGAAACAGTAATATCAAGCCACAGGACTATACTGTATTGAGCATCTTTGCTGTTAAAGCTGACTGAGCAATGAGGGCAATACTACCCTCCCTACCTACAAGGATGTTTAAATTCCTCTTAGGCACTTCATCTGCAGAGCTTTCATCCATCAGTAAATATTAGCTGCCTCTAAAGCAGCAAATGGCAGTCATTGTGCCTCTGGGACAAAATTAGGGACTGGACAGAGTGTGTTTACCTGCCTGCAGACCTAACTGCAACAGCAGGAATGTGTTCCAGGTGTCCAAGGAGGATTTGAACAAGGCTGTGAGCCCGGAGTGGCACATCTGTTGTTACTTTGGATTTATTCAGGTAGAGTCATGAGCAAAATAAATTGAGCTATGTCTTGATTTAAATATTACCTTTGAAGGGAGTAGAAATTGATTGCCAAATTTGGAAGGACCAGGCACAAGTGCTGGGCTCTTCTGTGCCCCCACACTCAGGCTGGGTTTTTGGTGGATTCATTTCAGAAGGATAAGAGAAAAAGCAGAAGAGCAACACACACATACTCTAAGGCTGAACAGCCATTTTCCTGCCTTAGCTTCATTCAAAATCCCACCCCCTTGTGTGTGTGTGGAGGAGGTTGTGCAAGAACCAGGGGACGTGTGTAGACCCAACTTTCAGGATTAATTATCTCCTCCACTCTGGGAGCCAGGATTAAATTCAGATGGTCAGGCTTGAGTGGCGAGCTAGCTGGCCCCACAACGTTATTGTTTAATGAAAGACTTTATTCAGCATGATCATGTGTAATGTCTATCTCCATCACTTTATGGAGGCGGGACTCTGCTGTTCTTGCTCTATCCCGAGGACTGTCTCTGCCTGGTGCTCAGAAGTCACTTTGTAAACAGTGGTTGACTGGATTAATGCTGGAGAAAACAATGAGACCCTCCTTAATAATAATGTCTGTAGGTCAAGAGTCAAGGCTGCTCCAGCATACTGCTTACATAATGACTTCTAAAAGAAGTCACTGAAGCACCCCATGCCCCAGTTTGTCAGACAGTTCATTTTTATAATTATATCAGTGCCTGGTAAATCTCCTTAAATTAATGTGTCTTGCAAAGTTATGGCTGATGTGAAAAGGTATCTACTTAGCATCTGTGTGTTCAGCGTGTATCTCTCAACCATGCTGTACATATATTTTAAGGAACATTTCTTCGGGTGCTGTGTTTTTTTCTATTTATGTCTTCACCATAAAAATATAAATAGATCGTTTATCTCCGGTATCCTTAAAGTAGCTTACATCATTTCAGTCTTTTAAACTTTTCCATATCCAAACTTTCTGTCCCCAGTATGCCTTATATGGACAGTAAGTGTCTGGGGGCAGTCCCAGAATGCTTGAGCCCAGAAGGCATGCAAAGCTGGGAACTGTGTGTGCAGGTGCTCAGGCTCTAGTCCAATAAGCACCATACAGGACACCAGTGCTGTTGGCCCTGCCTGACATCAACCCACACATTATGCCTGGTGCTTAACAATGATATCTCATTTAAACAGATAAGTCTATAAGATGAATGCAGTCACTGTTGTCATCTTAAAGATGAGAACATGAAGACTAAGAAAGTTGCCCAAGGTTCATATAAACAGTGAATGGCAAAGCTGAAACTTGAACCCTAGCCCCTGTGGTTCTTGGCCATGTTCTTATCCATTAGACTCTACAGGGCAGGGCAGTTCTGATGTGACCCACAGAACAAACTGGGCACATGTGGTCTAGGTTATTGGTGAATAATACCTCAAATCATCCTTTCCATTGACATTTTGATCAGAAGAGTTCCAGGCTGTTTCAAGAAAGGGGCTTCTAAGATTTCCAAGTACTGTATTCACAGACAACTTTCAGTTGATAATCATGTCATTGGGCAAGCATTTGGTTTGCACATGTGTCCCTGGTATGCTCATTGTATTTAAATATTTGGTTGTTTGCTATTGCCACTTCTTTGGAAGGTTGTGGAACCTTTAGAAGTTCATCACCATTTGAGGTGATAGTCCAATATGGTAAAGATGTCACGGTGACAAGAATATAAGGCAGCTGGTCCCAATTGCATCTTTAGTCAGGAAGTAGAATCCAGCTCTAACATCTCAATGCTTGCTTCCAGTAATCCACTTCTTCTAATGATGCTCAACCTCTTTCAAGTTGATTTTGCTGGGTATTTTGTCAGAGAAATACACAAAGAAACCTGTAGTATAACTAATACAGTAAGCAAGAAAAGACCCATTCATTTCACTGTAAGAATCCTTTCAACCTCAATCCCAGGACATTCAGAATGCAGAGAGATTGCAGTAGAAATCTGAGAGACATTGCCCATGTCTTAGAGGACTGAAGATTATCCTGGTATCCGTTTTCAGGTGGTACACATTTCTACCTGGAAGGTATCTGTGTCCCTAGAGAGGTGGAAGGGTTAGGTCTGTAGTAACAGATTCTCTAAGCTTCAACCAGTCATTCACATTCTCCTTCAGTTTCTTACTAGTGAAAACTAAGGTTAATAGACTGTTGATTAAAGGCAGCAGATTGAGCACAGCATTAACCTCAGTTGCCTTCAAGCTGCTGTTATAGAAGAAGTGAAGTAATGTGTACCAGGCATAAATTAATTATTGGCTGAGTGAAAGTCAAGGGAGAATCATCAAAATCATTTTGGAAGCCAAAACACTAATGGAAAAGTAGCGGCCTCCTTAAGGGGCTAGATAGTGGAAGAAGCCAAAACTCAACCAACCTAAACCTCCAGAACCTCCACTACCACCCCCAGAAAGATCGAGGAATGCACTGACTTGCTTCCATTGGAGGTTGTAGTAGGAAGAGGCAGACACTAGCAAATCCAGTGAAAATGTATTTGCAAAACAGAATCTTAGATGTTATCTCCAATTCTGGGTTGCAGACGGACCCCTCAGCCCAATGACTGCAAACTTCCCTGCAGAAGTTTAAGAAGATTATTCAATGAAAAGTTATCCAGGCTGGCATCTCTGAGGCAGCACACCAATCAGAAGATAAAAGCACTGGCCACCCCAAAGCAGCAGCTACACAGCCCAGAGGGATAACTGTGTAGGCTAGACTCTGCAAAAGACAGACCACTAAGTGCCAAGCCATAGTTCTCACCTGTTGGACCTACTTAGTATCCCAGGTCCAAGTGTGCCAACAATTCTTGTTAGTAGCATTGTAGGTAGGCAGCCATGTCTCCGTGTAACAAATGAGGAAACTGGTGCACTCAATGCCCAGCAATTTACTGCAAGTTATGTGCTAGTAAGTAACAAAACAGTCCATGCTTGCAACTCCCACACCACAGCCAGCAGTCCCTCAAACCTGAGGAACAAAGAAGGTGACACAGTGACAGAGGAAAACAAGGAGGAAGTCAACAGTTGCACAGTAAGGGGAAAGAAATCCTTGGCCACTGTGGGCTCAGTTGTTCACCTATGGTGCTGTGACTGGAGACCTGACAGACCATCCACGGGAGCAGAGTGTGGTGCATGAAAAGCTGATTCCTGTTCTGGAATGGAGAAGCTCTGTGTGATTCATACTGTCAGTGTGCATACTATTCCAGCCAATAGCAATCTGCTTAGAAGGTAGTAAGCTGTGAGATTACATCACCTAGTAATGGCAAAACTGCTTGATGACGTATTTCTGAATTATACCTGCAGCATTAGGTAGAGCATGACTTTACTGTCTAAATTAGGGAAGAAAAAATATGTAAAGATAACTTCTAAAAATGTGTAAAGATAACTGAGAAGAAGGAACAGAAGCTACAATCTTTCTGTCTGTATAAATTTCTAGAAATGTTTGACCTTTCAAATGTGTGCAGGTATAATCTTGATAAAAATGATAAGCATATTTTTGAAGGAATAAATACCTTGCCATATCATTATAAAATACTTCTGGGTTTTCCCCTCCCTTCTTAGGGACTTAGCAAATGTTACTTTTCTTCTTTCCTCCTTCTTTCTAGGATGAGGACATGTCGCACACAGGAATTTGGGACAGGCATGAGGCTGGGCTGACTGACACAAAACTGTCAGATTTGCCACATGGCTGTGGCCCTTCCCTGTCTTAGCTGCTAAGGTCCACTGAAGGAGGAAGAAATGAGGAGGTCTAGGGACAGACACTGAGAAGTGCTCCTTAGCATCCATGGATTTTGCTGGGTGTGTAGTTGGGATTCAGACAATGGCCAGATTTATGAGTCACCTCTGTAATGATAGAAAGAGACAGAGAAGGCAACTGGACTCACTCTCGTAGTCTAGCATGCAGGGCCCTCCTGATTAATACTAATGGGGATCTCTTCCAGGCAGTCGGCAGAGAAGATGGCATCCAGAGTCTCAGAGGTGTCCAGATTAGAGCAAGAGGTCAGGTTCATGAAGTTCAGTCTGGGTTTTGTGTATCGAGGGAAAGAGAGAAGACTCAGTGTGCATATTTATAAAGCATGCCATATGCCACATGTTCAATGCAATATGCCATTTTATTTTTATCTCTTCTTCAAAGACAAGAAAAATGTATTAATTGGTAAATTTAGTTATATACATGCACATGTATACTGTGTTAATATTGAGTGCTTATGTATTGATAAATTCAGTTTAAAATAGTTTTAATTTCTTGGGCCTCAGGCCTTGGTAAACCCCAGTCTTCTTCAAGTATTGCCCTGTATTTGAAAAGACAGGTTGAGTTAATTCTTGCCTGAACTGCTTAGGACCTAATGTGTTTTGGATTTCAAAGTATTACATAACAAAATGAGATGCCTTGGTGATGAGACCCAAAACAACTCATTTTTGCCCCATATGTACTTCATGTGGAGATCCTGAAATCAAGTTTATGTGGTTGTTTTAGTTCGCCTGTATTTTAATTATAATTCATCCTATGTAGAATTTTCCATTTGTGACATCACCTAGCTACTTTAAAATTTTCAAAATATAAATCATTTCAGAATTTTCAGTTTAAAATGGCCAACCTGTAATTCTTCCTATTATAGAAAAATTATAAAAATCAGTTTTGTAAAAAAAAGAGTATGTCAATACTCTTCAATAATAAACCCTGTCTCATTTTTTTTCTTTTTTAACATAATGACTTTATTTCCTAAAGATTTGTTGAGTTTTGTTTGTGAACAGGATTTCACTATGAAGTCCATGATAGACTGAATGCATGTGTGCAAATCCCACTACTCCAGAAAAATAATTGGAGGAAAGATGTTTTAGTCCTTTAAATCCACTGGTAGTTGTTGATCACCCACTGAAAGGAAGGCTTTGGACCAACTTCCCTGGTTACGATAATGAATGAATCAGGCTCACCCTTCAGTCCTTATGCACTTATTTAAAAGAGGACAATCATTAGAACCGAGTGACACTAATACAGATCTCACAAGAATTGCATAGGAAAGAAATAGTTAGGACGTCCTAGAAGCTTGGTGGGAACGAGATATCATTTCAAGACCCTGGAAGAAATGAATTGAATCCTAGGGATTCGTGCTGTCATATTCACATATTCATTCATTTCTCGACACCTATGCATACCAGATATGTGTTGGGATCACTCTGGATAGTGGGATGTTGCTATGAATAAAGTAAAGCCCTGACATCAGGGAAGCACAGGTAAGGCTATGGGACAGAAATGAGCTACATCTCCTTTGCTCAGACTTGACCTCAGTTCTGTTGACCTATTGTACTATTGTGTGTTCTGTATGCATGTGTAGCATTTACCTTTAGCAAGGCAAGACCATTTTCTTGGTAATCTCAGAGGCAGCCAGCATAGACACTGATGCCTTGTATTCCTTGATACCAATTGGTGTTTGTGAAATGAGTGGTATCAATAGCAGGTACATATTCTAGTCCAGACCATTGGCTATGGGATCTAAGTAGACTTGAGCCACAGGCCTTAGGTGAATGACACATGTGTTCTTCTGAGAATGCAGAGATACCAAGCCCAGCTGAGTCAAGCAGAGCCATCTGTCTTAAAGGATGATAGCATCATCCTTACCTGGACCTCTCTACCTGCCATACCTCCTGACATGATTGATTCCTCTTGACATGCCATGGGTCACCTGGCTGTTTTCCATCCTGTCATAGTATTAGCCAATTATGTCTGCAGAGGACTTAAATTACACTTTAAATGGTTTCTAGAGTTGATGTTTAATATATTTATTCTAAAAAAAAAAAAAAGATATCATCCTGATATTTACTCTGTGAATTACAGCTTAGAAAACATTAGTTATGCAAGGGTCCTATTCCTGTCTGCCCCCTGAGTTCCCCTGAATGTTTGCCAGCCATCTTTATAGTCCTAGAGGCTTGTAAGATTAAAGACCTAAAAGTAGGTGAATTGCAGCTGGTCCTAGAGGCCTTGTTCTAGCATCCTTTATCCCTAGGTTCCATGGTTTGTTCCATTGGGATTTGTACTGTGTAACCACATGAGGCCTGAATTGCACTGACAATTCTTGAAGGAAAAACAGACCATTTTTCAAAAATCAAGTTCAGCTATGTAACTCTTAGTTTCTCTCCAGCCTTATGTGGTGGTGAGTTGTTTGTGAATGAGCAATGCTGACTGTGGCTCAGCAGATAGGCCCAGAGTAGACTGCCTAGGTTCAAGTCTTACTCCTGCCAGTTTGCTGCCATGGTGCTGTAGGTAAATGACTTAATTTCAGTTTTGTCTTCTGTGATGGAGGGGATCATAATAAGTATGGTGTTCTTCTCTGTTGTTGGAGAGAGTATGAGTGAAATGCATACTCAGTGCATGACATAACAGAGTAGTCCAGCCTGTGCTGGTGGTTTTGACAATAGTACTGTTATTCCATGAATTGGTTTGAATCGTGGGTCTGTCAAAGTTTTAATCCTTATGAGTTAAAACCTCATTAAATATGGGTGACGACTGTGCTGTTGCAGTGTACGGAGTCCTTGGATCTCATCGGTGAGAAGTGTGTGTTTGTGTGCACTCCAGCATGCTCTCGTTCTCCAGCTGTATTAACTGTAGTACCTCACACCTTTAGGGGTGTGCAGTAGCCCGGTATCACGTCGTCATAAGTCATGAAGGTGTTACCTCCCTGAATTAGGGGAATGCCACTAAGAATTTTTTATTCAAGAATTGATTTCCTTTTTTCCAGAATGAAATAAGATCTTTAGCCAAATTTAGACTCGATTTCTTCTGTCATTGAAATGTTGGAGAAGAAAAAAATTTTAGCAGTTTTCCTCACTAATACAACCAAGTTATTTGGTAATTGAAAATTCACATCAAATTGTTGAATCACCCTTCTGTGGACAGTGATGGTAAAAGTACCAGGTGCATTTTCTCAGCCAGTTTAACATTTCATGGCATTTATTTGAACCCTTTACTGCCAGGCTACCCAACACTGATGTTCATTCACTCCTTGTCTCCCTCCTCATCCCTGTAGTATTTTGGAATACTGGGAAATTTCTATGCACGCTGCCCACAGTGAGTTAGTTGTTTCTTTACTGTGAGCCTTACTAGCAATGTCTGTAGTGACTAATAACCTGGAAGGTTTTGTATTGACATATATCACCTATTGTGTATCCCCATTTCTTTCCTGCTTGTTTGAACGGTGAGTTAAGGATTTATCAAGTGTAAAGCTAAGAGAAAGATCTTTGAAGTTATTTGGCTTATAGTAAGGCTAAAAATACAAGAATTTTACAGACAAGATTAATTCAAACACATTGAGCCAGAGCTGGAACTAAACTTTCATTCATTTAGTAACTAAGGAGGAAGAAAAGCAAACTCAAAGAATAAATTAAAAGGTACTTTGTGAGAAACTCACGGTAGGATACAATGACATGTGAGCAGATAACAGTAACAGAGTTGTCCAGCCAATGCTTCTGTTTCTCCAGAGGGGAGAGTGCTCTAAACACTTGGTAGACAACTCTTTCAGCTTGGCCTTCCACACTATTGTAAAGTGAAGCACTTTATGTTTTTGATGTCTGTCTCTAATTATCCTTTCATTCATGTTTCTGACTCATTTATCAAAAACACAGGATTCCCTGAACTATGTTGGACCTGAGTTACTTATGTATGCCTGAGGGCATAATCTTGGTCTTTGCCTTCAAGTAATTCATAGTCTAGCTAAAGGAGGCAGGAACACACAGAATAAGGTATAGAAATGTGTTAAAAGATATATGATATAAATATGGCAAGATGCATGCCATATAAATATGGCAAGGCACGGTTTTGTTCCTGCCAAATCCTCCCGGGGTCTTCACAGATACTTCTCGTGTGAGAGTTAAATTTCCACTGTTCCTTCCCCAAAGGATCTCAGTCAGTCCTGGGTGTACACTAGAGCTCCTCACACACTTTGCTATCCTCAGAAATTGGAAAGTGTGTCTTGAGTGTGTGTCTTCTAAAAGTGATCCTGCTGGAGAAGAGTCTGGATGAAACATGAGGAAAGACTGTGGTCCTGTGCTCCTTTGCTCACATCATTCATTAGTTCTTTTGTTTGTTCATTCATCTGAATGACTGCTGAGTGCCAGGTACTGAAGATAGTCCAGAAAGCAAAGGCAGACGTGGTTGATGTTCTCCAAGAGCCTGGAGTCTATTCTAGCATGCAAAACTAAATTTAATTGAACAACAGGCACAACCATAAACCAAAACATGAGCAGTGCTGTCTGTGGTGCCTTGAGAACCAAGGTTGAGCATGAGGTGGAGAAGAGAAGGACAGGCAGCTGGGGAGCAAGGTGGTGTGGGTGGCTAGGAGGATGCATCGGATGCTCAGAAGGAAGGCCACGTGGAGTCCGGGGACATGGCAGCATGATGACGAGGCTGAAAGTTTGAAAGCAAAGGATATGTGTGTTAGGTTTCTGTCACTGTTTAAAAACAACTGAGATAATGAGCTTACAGAAGTGTTTGCGTTGGCTCTTGCTTTCAGAGGTTTTAGTCCCTGGTCACTTGACCCCACTGCTTTCTCCTCTGTGGTAAGGCAGTAGACCATCACAGAAGAAACACATCATAGAGGAAGTGCTGACTTCGTGGGAAGCAAAGCAAGAGGAAGGGACCAAAGTTCCATAATCACGTCTACAGCATTTAGTTAAATGCTCCTCCACTCCGCCCCAATTAGTTAAACTCTTTCCACTGGACCCTACTACCATCCCATAAACTAGAAACTGAGTCTTTAACATGTGAGCCTTTGGAGGACCTTAGACTATATCGGTATGTAACATGGTCAGCTTTGGTTTACAAAAGTAACACTGCAGGACCAGGGTTGGGCTACAGGTCCATGGATCCCAAGTCACCATGCTGCCAAAGGCAATTTGGAATCATGTAGGCATATGAGAATTGGTGTATACATTTGTGGGAAACCCTCTTTTGGAATGTATATGTAACTGAAGGCGTAGAAAAGGTGGCCTGGGAAGTGCGGAGTGAGAAGAATCTGAGCATTTTGAGGTAATAGGGGATAATGAACTTGCGTGGAGCATGTGTCTGTTCCTTTGCATTACACAAACACGCACACACGCAGACACACACACACACCTTTGATATGGGGAGCACCTTCAGCCAGCTTGGCACTTAGCCATTTTTAACCATGTAACAATGGAGTGTAATACTTGAATTAGAAAAATAAAATTCTTAGTGTAGAATGCCTGGATTTAGGGTGGAATCCTTTATTGTAGGAACGCGGCATTGTTCAAAGCTGCTCTGTTCTTCCTTAATTGAAAGGCCCTGACACTGGCCCTGACAGGCCTTCCTCCTGGCCATCCAGAAGCAGCCTTCTGTAGAGCCTTTTATCAGTGATGAGTTGGGGAATGTTTCCCCCCGAGAGCAGGAGCAATCCACTGAAGAAAGAGGGCAAAGACTGGAGAGCTTAAAATAGCTGAGAGGAGGGATGTGGGAAACCCTGTGAAGAGACGGAAGCTGGTGCAAGCTCGGGGCCAATCTATCATCTCTCCCAGCCCAGAACACTTTTCCCAGTGGCAGCAAAGGTAAGAAAGCCTGGCAAAAGAGCAATGAAGATGTCTTTGAGATGATTTGAGGGGAGCCAGAGACAGACTTGGAGCTGAGCTGGAGCAGGTCTCACCCAGCAAGCCTCCAGACAGTTTCTCCAGAGCTAGTGTTTGCTCCTACACATGTCCACCTGTTTTCTTGGGACGCAAAAGATGGACTGCTCCTCCTACCCCATGATGGCATACCCGTGGGCACTTCCTTGTCTATAGTACGTGGCTCTGTCCATGCCCATAGTCGCTCTCCTCCTGGGCCCCATCTTCTCTGCCCATCCTAGCCTCCTCCCTCTTTGGCACCTCCACACAAGTCTCTCAGTCCTTGTCAGTCCCCAGCTTCCCTCACACCCTTGCCTTCCTCAGCCCCCTGTTCCTGTGCTCACAGTCCCTCCATAGTGCCACCCTTCTCCCCTTAGCTCTCCTCCTCTGCCCATCCCTCCTTCCCTCCTCAACCTTCTTCCTCTGTTCCCATCCCTCCCCTCCGGCCTGCTATGGGCCTCATCTTTCCCTGCCCCTCATCCTCATCTTTATCTCCAACCCTTCTCTTCCACATCAGCCTTCCTCCTTTGTCCATGCCTTCCTCTCTCAGCCCTCCCCCTTTATCGCCCATCACTCCTTCCTTCCTCCTCAACTCCATCCTTCCTTTTTCCCTCGGCCCTCCTCTGCCTCCATAGTCCCTCGGCCCTCCTCCCTGGTACCCATTTTTCATTCCCCTCAGCACTCTACCGCTCCCTCCCCACCCCTCCCCCAGTTCCTCTCTTCAGCTCCCTCCTTCCCCAGCCCCCCTCCTCATGCTTCCTCAGCACAGCCTCACTGTGGAAACACAGTCTGAACACAAATTAAGTGGCAGGGTGGGGTTTCAAAGAAAATTTTTTTTTCATTTTAGAAACAGAAAACTTAGTATATCCTGTGTCAGTTCACTCTGAGTTCCCTGGCATACTTTCATAACTATGCTAATTTCATGCTGAAAACAGAAACTGTCTATGCAGAGAGGACAGGAAGGGATTGAAGTCAAAGACCATCTGAGCAGCCCTCCTTCCCCTCCCACTGAGGAAATGCCCTTCAAGCAGCCAAGGCCGCCCCCCAGGGGCAGAGGCAGGGGCAGGTCACCCTCAGGCCAGGGAAGTGTGTGTGTTTCCCTTTGTCCCAACAACCGTTCCCTGCAGATTCCAAGCTCAGTGTTGACTCTGCTTTACTGATGCATCAAAGCGTCTTCCCGCCAGCATGTCCATGACTGTGAGTCTGAGTTAGTGCATGCTGGTTTGCACTTGGTTCTAGATCATGAGATGAGACCCTCACCTCAGTCATCTCAGCAACTAGGGACACCAACCTGGAAGCTTCCTTAGGATGAGTACTGTATCAACTCACCAGAGGGATGTACTGTATCAACTCACCAGAGGGATGTACAGCTGTGCTCTCTGGAGGTCTACATGGTCTGTGTACAATGAAACAGGGCACCTAAACAAAGAAAGGATGAAATGTCTAATTGATTTTGTTTTTGTTTAGTCCTATCAGTTGTTATTTCTTGTTTCTTTTAACATTGTGAAGCATTTGTTGGTTTATTTAAAGAGACAGTACATGCTATAAGAGGAGTATGTCAGAGGCTTCTAGAACCAGAAAAAGAAAATTACAAAGAGTTTCTTTCAACTTTGGAAAAGAAACTTGGGAAGTAATTGTAAGAAAGCAAGAACTCTTGACACATAAGCCAAGTCAGGGTTATACACAGACTGTTGTCCTGAGGATCCCCGCCCCAGATCTTAGCTGGCTAAGATGCTTATAACTTCCCTTAGAGTCCCCTTTCAGTATCAACATCTGAAGCTCTGGTTCAGAATGGCAGAGTAGGGAGCCAGAGTGCACAAGGCTACATAGAGGCTGCCATGTCACGGTAGTGCACTGCTGAGGAATGCTAGCAGAGTAGACACAGGCCGTGATCCTCTGATTCCTTAGAGATTCGGCCCACACATCCCCTGGAGGCTTTGGGGGAAATACAGAAATACAGAGGCACATGGTTATGTGCATACAGAGGCGCTTGACTGCTCCTAAGAAGACAGCCCACTGAATTCCTGTCCCCCAACTTGAGAAATCTGAGCCAGAACCACACTGCTGTTAGCAACCCAGAAGAGAGTTCATGACGCCACTCAGAAAAATAATAGATATGTTTTCATGTCATTCTTTTAAGTATTCTCTATGAGTTTTAACTTAGAGTACTGCCTTTCTATTCCCCCCCACACACACACACACACAAAATGCCCTCAGATAGGGTAAATGAAAAGCCTGGCAGCAGCCTGCAAGTGAGAGCTTCTTGTTTCCTTTCTCAAGGAATTCTCCTCATTTTTTGAGGTTAAGAACTGGTATGTAGTTACATCATGAGAAGTTTGGAGAGGGTTTCTAGAGGCATTGGTGTTGAAGAAGCCCTGAGTGGGGACATGCACAATGCTCCATGGTAGAATCTGGAAGGGGGAATGGCAGGTCCATGGCCTCTAGAGTACTGTATTTATTTAAAAGGCCATGAGTTTGGCTGCATTCAGATAACCCTGAAATACTCTGGGGTCCTCCTGAGTACAGTGGCCTGAGTTAGGGATGGTGGGTTGTACCAATAATCTGTGAAGTCCTACACTTACTCCTTATTGAAAAGAGGCACAATTACATCATCATCTTCCTGTGCTTGTGCACTTCATAGTTTGCACAGAGGAGAGTCTGTAACTGAGTGGAGCAAGCACTGTCTGGTAAAGGACCCCTACCGCTCCCAAAGTGCACTTTGCACTGAGGAGGTGCCACCTAAGTGCCCCGTGAATTCACCTCAGGAAAGTGGCCACCAGGGCTGCATGGGGACAGGATTGACTTCTGTCCTTACAATGCATGGAGGGCCAAAAAACCTGCCAGCTGCAGGAGCAATGGCAGTTCACTACTTAGGACATGCTAGGTTTCTAGGGACCAGGCATGTGCAGCTCCAAGAAGCAAAGAAGAAGAATGAGATTAAGATCATATCTAAGAAAGTCAAACTTTAGAAATAAAAAGAAGTATCATTTGACATTAAGAAAAGAAATTCCTATAAATTATCAAATATAGAGCCAGCAGCTAAAATTCACAGAATAACAAAATATCAGAGCAAGACAAGTCCAGTCTGTTCAAATCCATCATTCTCAGGTAGGGAGGCCAGCAGCACTTGGCCACCCTTCTCTTGAGCAGCATGTGTAGTGTGGAAAAGCACCCTAATGTTACTGGGTTGGGAAAGACAGGGGCCATCTCTCTGAAGATATTTTGGCTGCTGCTGACAGGCTCGTGCAGCATTGGAGACACTGTAGGTACTGCTGAGGAATATGCCTGTGGTGTGGGGGTTTCCTGAGCTCCACAGGCTTTCCACACTTTGCCATTTGATGCGTGGCAGCCCATGTCCCTTTAATGCACACCCTCAGAGTGCTTCTCCATGCCATGCCTCTGCCTGGCCCTTTCAGAAGTCTCTGCTCTCTAGCATTAAATAGCTCAGAAAACAGATGAGAGGTGTGTAAATTTACCTTTCCCCTGGGGATGATCTGGGCTCCCAAGGCTTCTGTTCTGCTGAGTTTCACTTCTAAACAGTGATGACTTGTTTTCATGATGTGAGCTGTCTTCTCTTTCATATGCATTTTTCTAAGCAACCATGTAAGTAACTGTGTAATTTATTTTCACTCTGTCCTATCAGATGGAACATAAATGAAACTGTAATTTTTCATGGCCACTGGAAGCTTGGTAGATACCCAGCATGATTTTGATGTTGTGCAGACAGACGGATGTTATGGGAGGAGCTGGCCCATTATCAGTTCAAACAAGCAAGACACCAGAGTGAATGGGATCACTAAAATGTATTAACTGAATGCATTAGTGTTTACTGTGTGTTTTTTCATGGCTTCATTCAGGCAGGTTACTTCTTGCTTTTCTTAATGTGGGAACATCCAAGATGTGAATGGGTGACTTTAAATGCATCTCTAGTATAATCCTGGCTTTCCTCATCATAGGAATATAAGCTTTGACAGGCTATATAACTTCTCCAGGATTCAAGTGTTTCTAGTGGTAATGATGGTGATACTACACAGTAGGTGTTTAATCTTCTTCCTCAAAAGAAAGGGGAATTGCTGGGCAGTGGTGGCATACACCTTTAATCCCAGTACTTGGGAGCAGAGGCAGGTGGATTTCTTTGAGTTGGAGGCCAGCCTGGTCTACAGAGTGCCAAGAGAAGCCCCAAAGCTACACAGAGAAACCCTGTCTCAAGAAAGAAAAGGAAAGGAAAGGGGAATTTGTGAATGGAAAAGAGTCAGAAGTCATTTATTAACATCAAAGTAGCTTTGGTAATGTAGCCTTTGGTAGCATGGATGGCACTGATGGTTCTCAAACATTATGTACTGTGGCTTCTATCAACAGATCCTGTAAGAAGAACCAGAGGAAGTTGCTTACTACAGGCACATTAGTAAACTTGCTCAGGGTTTTGTCCTTGTAGCACTGGAAACCTCAATAAAACCTTCTGTGAGAAATTTCTTAGGAGTTCAGTGTAAGAGAATTTAGCTCTCCTCATGATGTGGATAAAGTTAATATTAAGCAGTTTGCACCTAACTCTTTCCTGTCTCTTTGGCTGGGAGAGACCCTGTTGATTCCGTGTAGCCTTCAAAGCTTGCAATTTGCATTACTTTTCTCCCTGGTCTCAGCAGTACTAATGTTGACCTCGCATGTTGTATCCAAGGTTGATAACATGGTATTGTCATTAACACTCAAGAAGTTAACACCTTTCTTGTCACCCCAGCATCAGTGAACCCCCAAGAACTGAGTCTGTTGAAGCAGAGCAGCTGTTGGAGATCACCTGTTTGGCCACACCAGGCCTGGGTCTAATATCAGGTTGAATGAAGGAGTTGGTGAAGGAGAAGACTGAACTGGCTGAAGAGCCATTTGTAAGCCTCACCTTCAGGTGACTTCACATGCTATGAAGGCCATGACCTTTGAAAGGGATGAAAAGGAAGTGGAGGAAGTGAGTTAGCATCAGGAAAATGCCAGAGACACTTGCTTGGGTTGGCCCTTTGCTTATCATAAAGCATTTTATTACATATTTTCTTTTGTCATCCACTTTAAATCACCTTGAAAGTGAAACAAAGTATAATTTTATGAAAATCAAACACAGCAGGTTAATCATATAAGCACCCAAGTTTGGGTATTATGCATTAGTGTGCAAGGGGCATTCAGTGGCCAAGATTGGCCATAGGTGATTTGATCACTGGCCAAGTTATAGTTAGGTTTTTCCACTCAATATAAATCAATCACAACCATTTAATTGATATACATCTGGCTTTATATACTACTAACCAATGTAGATATAGTGCTTTGGGAAATCACGTATTTACAGGGCTGTGTCCCAACTAAAGTTGTAGCCTCCAGAGTCAGAGCCCTTGTGTTATCTAAGTCTTTATTCTTATCATATGTGGCCCACAACTGATGTGCAATAACATGTAAAAGATGACTAGATAAACACCAGGAGAAAAGTTCCTCTAAATCAACAGAGCAAAGCTCATTGGAACTCACAGAGACCGAAGCGGCAAGCCCAGGGCCTGCCCAGGTCTGCAACAGTTTCTCAGCCTATATATTATGGCTTTCAGTTGCTGTGTTATAATTAGGTAATAACATAGTTATAATAGCATATTGTATATTTATCTTACTATATTTTTGTTATGTTTGGTTGTGATCTCCAAAACCCTTTCTTTTCTAATAAGAGATAGAAAGGGAGTAGATCTGGGTGGGAGGGGAGAGGGGGAGGGGTTATGAAGAGTAGAGGAAGGGGAACCTAATCAGGATATATTTTATGAGAAAAGACTATTTTCAATAAAGGAGGAAAAAGAAAGAAATTTTTTAAAATATTAATGGGAATATGTTTCAAAATAGTGAAACGTAGCATGTCATATTTCTAAGGAATGACACACTGGACAAGTTGCCATTGCTTCTAGGTGTTTCCAAAGCAGACACTGTCCTTGCCAAAGGCTCCTGAGTCAAGCCCTGCTTTTGGATGTCCTCACTAGCAAACACAGCTCTGAAGTTTGTTTGCTATTTTCTTCTTTTAAGAATTGTTTATTATTTCATTATTTTATGTGTATGTGTATCTATGTACCATATGTATGTCTGTGGGTCACAGGGGTAACAGTGCCCTAGGAGGCCAGAAGAAAACACCAGATGCCCTGAAACTGTAGCCACAGACCGCCATGAGCAGCAATGTGAGTCCTGAGAATCAATCCACATCTTCTAGAAGAGCTGCTGGTGTCACCACCTCTGGGATGTCGCTCCGGCCCCCTCTTCCCTTTCTGTAATACACACTCTGTGTTTCCATTTGGCCCATTCTCTCCAAAAGCTTGGCGTTTGATTTGCACCCTCCATGCTTCTAGCGGTCCCTTGTTCTCTTCACATTCCAGGGCTAAGTTGGGACTCTTCTTGGTGAATCTTATCTGAATTGATAAGTACCTGGAACATTTATTTTCAGTGCCCTGGTAATCCCCATCCAAGTCTACATATCCAGAAGTCTGAAGTCCATTCATAACTGTAATGATTGGAATGTCCCCATACTATAATAAATAATGAGTGTCAATGAACTCATTATGGTAAATCCTTGAATAATTACTCTCTGCCATAGTTAGGGACTTAGGGTAGCATAAACTAAAATTATTCCATCTGAAGACAAGCCCTGAGGTGGATGCTAGGGTTAAATATAATTCATTTGCAGTGTGTTTATTGTGGTTAAATTTAACTAATTTAGGGCCTGTTGCTGGCCAACAGCTGAGGAGAAGGTTTCAGTGCCGTGTGTTCTCAGAAAGCAAAATGAGGCTACACAGCTGAGCTTGCAGAACATGGTGCGGCGTTACTCCCTCTTGTCCTTCCTGTCCCCAGTCAGATGTGTTTGTTGCTGAAAGAAGTGAGCTACTGGACCCATTGAAGTATTGCCCCCAGTACTGTCCAGTGAGAGGGCCTTTCATCTTTCAGTTGGTACTCTGCCTGGTTACCTCTGTTTCCTGCAGTCAGCGGAGGAACCATGATGCCAAGATGGGTGAGGTGGACTCAGCAGACTATGGGCCCCTCCCCTTCATGTCTTCTTCTTTCCGGTACGGCAGGGCGATCCGAGTGTTAGTTTGTCTTAGGCCTTCCAACTCAGAAAGGGGATTACTCTGGGACAGATATGAAAGGAGCAACATGTGACCTTGAAGTTCACACTTTTTAGAATAGCCTTTTAAAGAAGGGGCCAGCATTGAATCCCCCACAAATCTAAGTTAGCTTCTCTGAAGAGGCTACCCAGAGACTCCAGCTCAGTCAGCTGCTCCACCACACTGTGCCTGGTAACATCCTACATATTCAGTCCCAACACGATGTAGCTTACCTCAGCAAAGGGTTCTCATTTTAAACCTTGGGACCCAGGATCCTCTGAAAACTCCTCTTTTCTGTTTTGCCCAATTTGGCCACAGAATTGATTTCCAACCTTCACAACAAGAGCAACGTGAATGCTAAATGCCATGGGTGATATAATTTCAGGGGTGTAACTGATTTCAATACAAAGATTTAATTGAAACTTAAAAAAGTTTGGGGGAGAAATGCAACTTTAGTCCACCACCATCACCCCATCTCCCAGTAGCCCACTACCTACCCTTATAAACAACATCTAGAGCAGTGGTTCTCAACCTGTGGGTCAAGACCCCTTTGGGGTTTGCATATTAGAAATCCTACCTATCAGATATTTATAGCACAATTCATAACAATAGCAAAATTACAGTTATAAAGTAGCAACAAAATAATTTATTATGGTGGAGGTACCACAACATAAGGACTGTATTAAAGGGTCACAGCATTAGGAATGTTGACCCTGATCTAAAGTTCTCTTGTGGCTGAGTCATTGCTCTGTGTGGCCCAGGGCCAGGCTGCAACTGAACCTGTCAGAATCAGGCCACAGTAGTCCATGTTGGAAGCTGGGATTGGTTGCCACTGCCCACAGCTGCTTTTCTTAACTCTCACCTCAGAATCTGGACACACCATATTTTGCTTTTAGAATAAATATCTTTGCATAGTGGTTATACTAGGGTAAGATGGTCCACTAGAATTAATGTGTCCCTCTGCTGGCTCCCACTGTGACACAGAATTCCTAGCCATTTATCGGGGGAGGATGTCAGTTATTAACATAGCACAAGAGCTATGAAGCTTGTCAGTGGAAGGAAATTTGTCCATCTACCTCTGCAGCTTGGAATCAGGTCCCCCACATCAGTGCATCTTCCCTATGTCCTATAGTACTGTGGCTTACATCAAGGGGGCAAATGACCAAATAACCCAAAAAGAACACCAGAGAAACCAGTCCAAATAGAGAAGTTCTGCATCATAAGGACAGAAGACACATCTGGTGCATATTTGAGGAAGCCATCATGAATCTGGAACTGAAGTGCTCTGGCACTGCCTGCCAACTCTGCTTCCTCATCTCTGTCAGCAGGAGGTCTTGGTTAAGACACCATTTCCGCTCCTTCTAGAGGAGGACAGTGACAAGCCACAAGTTTGTCCACTGTGACATAGGTATGTTAGCAAGGGTGTACTTGCAGTGCTTTTATTTTCCAAATGGAACTTGAGCAGCACAGAATTTTCCCTGACATTTGTGTAAAATTTGGGTATTTGCTTTTGAATTTATGCCAGTTCTGAGGAAATGGGGGCCAAAAAGGAGAAACATGGGGACTTTCCAAGAAGTTAATCTGCTCTACTGAGGTGCTGATAGTGTTTATGTCTGATGAACACAGACTTACAGTGTGGGGCAGAGATCCCACCAGGCAATTTAGTGCACAAGCATATGTGTATGGCATGCCAACACCATGACCTCCTGGGTCTCTGAACAGTTGGGTTTGTCTGGTTATGAGAATAATTTCAGATACAGATATACAATATATAAGAGGTATTTATCATCCCAGGAAACTAGAAGATTAGACAGCTCATATCTGGATCGGTGGACAAAGGTCTTCTTTAGTTACACTGCTTATTTAACTTTAAATCATCCATATGAATTATTGTACAGTTTTTCAGCCCAAGCATTAGGTAGAATGCTAAACTGAAATCAAGGGGCAATTCTGCCAAAGATTTATGTGTGTGTTGTATTCAAACACTGACCTAAAACCATTCACTCTGAAGACATACCCTCCTTTTCCATTTTCCCACTTTAAAGATGACTATTTTCACTCCGTGCAGTCTTTTAAGAAAGAAAGGAATGGGGGGAAGAAAAACAGAGAGGAAATAATGGATAGAGAGAGGAAGAAAAGAAGAGAAGGGGGTAAAAAGTGTAGAGGGGAGAAGGGAGGGAGGAAAGCAGGCAGGCAGAGGTGTAAGTCAGAGAAATCAGTGAGAGATTCACCCACTCATTTGAATTTGTCTCTAAACGTCAAATTAGCCCACTTCCTCTATTTCATGATATTCTCGTACAGCTATCGTACTAATTAAGAGGAAACCCTGCTGTTCAGGTGTTAGTTCTAATTGACCAACACATAAAGGGCACTTGTAACTGGGCACTGGGGGATGTGGACCTGTGCTGGACACTGGGAAGATGTGGATCTGTGCTGGATGCTGGGGGGAATTGGATCTGTGCTGGACACTGGGGGATGTGGACCTGTGCTGGACACTGGGAGATGTGGACCTGTGCTGGGCGCTGGGGGGATGTGGACCTGTGCTGGACACTGGGGGGGAATTGGATCCATGATGGACCCTGGGGGATATGGACCTGTGCTGGACACTGGGGGGGAGATTGGATCCATGATGGACACTGGGGGATGTGGACCTGTGCTGGGCACTGGGAGGATATGGATCCATGATGGACACTGGGGGATTTGGATCTGTGCTGGGCACTGGGGAGATGTGGACCTGTGCTGGGCACTGGGGAGATATGGGCACTGGGGAGATATGGACCTGTGCTGGACACTGAGGGATGTGGATCTGTGCTGGACACTGAGGGAATATGGACCTGTGCAAAAGCCATCTAATTTTGGAGTGGGAATTCTTGTGTCCTGGCAGGCAGAGAGTACTAGTTGTCTTTTACACTTGCAATTGTTCATGGTCACTCATTATTTTTTCACTTACAGTTCTGTGAACACCTGATTTCACTCAGATTCTTAGAGGGGAATGTATGCGTGAAATGTTGTTTATCTTCTCATGTAAGAATGCTTATAGCCTCTATCTATATGAGAGATCAGTATTGCTCAGTTCTTCTGGAAGAACTATTTTTGTCAGTTTCCACCATTGAAAAGCATTTCCATGTTTGGAACTATGATATTTTGTACTCAGGATTTTCTTTAAAGATATTGTCTGTTTTCCTCATTATACAAATGGAAATGTTGACACCAACATGGGCAAGGAAAGTACCCAAGTCTGGTCAGTACAACTAAGCCACTTCCCTTTTTTACTTCTGATGCTAAATGCTTCTTACCTCAGATTTCCAAGTAGTTATATGGGGAGTTAAGTCTCTTAGGACTAGATGTTTCATTCCAAGGGAAGGTACTTCCCTACCTAGTACACACAATTCCCTGGGTTCAATCCACAACACAGGGGCGGATGGGAGAGAAAGAAACAGCAAGTTTTACAGTCTGTGTTCTTAGAGGGAAAAGTAATAACGATTAGAGGACCTGTCTACAGCATAAATCATCAGGAAACATCTTTAGAAGAAGGTGTTTTATAAACTTGCATGTGTTTTACTATTAGATCAATAGAAATACATGACACTAGTAGATTGAAAATCAGACATAGGTAGATAGATAGATAGACAGACAGACAGACAGATAGATAGATAGGAACTTGTAGGTGTATAAGCTACCCTGCAAGATAAGATGATAGGATAAAATATGGAAGATTAGGCTGTCAGACACAATAGGCTAGTAGATGGCTAGAGAGATAGATTAGATAAAGCCGCACAGGGAGGTTACATCTCATGTTCTGTCATCACAGGGAGTTTGGGGGAGAAAGTCATGATACAATATGCTCCTTCTTGATGATGATCTACCAGAATAGTTGTGTTGTGAAAGCCGTGCATGCAAGCATGCTTGCCTTCTGATGGCAGTGCAGCATTGTCTGCAGTAACTGTTTAATCTTGAACATGTCCATTACTGTCCCATGCCTACCAAATAGAGTATGTAAAAAGAGCCCTGCCACATTAGGGTCAGTCATAGAACAAGTGTAAGCGCTTCAGCTAGTGATTACCTAATGTGACAGAGAAATGTTTCAGTGGTTGAGTACTCGCTCCTTTTGCAAAGGACCTAGATTTAGCTCCCAGTACCCAGTGCTCACAACCATAACTGTCTGTGGTTCCATTTCCTGAGGCATTGATATCTTTTTCTTGCTTCCTTGGGCGCTGCATGTGTGTGGTATTCAAACATACATGCAAGCAACACACACACATAAAATAGAAAGAAAGATGGGTAGCTAGATTAGTGCTTCCAAGCTTCTCATATGATATTTCATGTGGAGAGGCGAAGTTAGGAAACATTAAGAGTAGCACAGTGTAAATGGCTGGAAAAGCTGCTTTATCATAACAAAGTAAAGCATTCAGAGAAGAAAATAAAGTGAACCAGAATTAATCCATAAGTAAGCTGCAAGCGCTGTGCTATTCTATTCCCAAGGTGCTTTTCATTGTTTGATTTTTTTTTTTTTTTTCATGTCACAAAAAGTGTTTTCCTGACTGCCTTCCCTATGTACTATGCATTGTCTTGGTCATAATTCTATCATGTGCCACATGGACCTCTGGTGAGAGTTACTCTTTGTCTCCCACGTAGGGAAGAAAGTGGTATTTAAAATAAAGACACATTATATTAACCCTGGTTAAGCTCATATAAAAACTAATGAGTAGCCATCAACTCAACCTGACCCGGGCTTGTGGCAGGCTTAGTTCAACACAGTGCCTTTCTTGGTGGCTCTAAAAGATGTTGGGTTTGTTGTATAAGAGATTTACTTCATCTGGCTTTAGGTCTTTTTGTAATGACTTTATTATTTTGATTCTTTTTTCATCCTCAGATTAGGCAGTAGGCTTCAGTTGCATTTTGCACTTGCTACATATATTGGTCCTGTCAGGCTGGATGTACATTGTACATTCAGAAATTCAGATTTATTTAATTTTCCATTTTTAACTCATGACACTAACAGTATATTTCATTACACATGTCTGTGATGTCCTAGCTTGGGATCTGCTTTAATTCTCAATAACACTTTAATAAGACCATTGCAGAGAGCAGCGCTAGCATAAGGACATTTACAATGTCACATTACAGTAGTATGTGCCCCTTGCCTTGTGATAATATATTAAATCATTGCAGCGGGATTTCCTATGATAGAGTCTCAGAGCCTCAACATACTTTAAAAACTATATGGAGTCATATTTCCTAATGTGAAACTTTCATTTTGTTCAATTATCTATTAAATGCTCTTGAACTTCATAGGACTAGGTTTGTACTTTGGCTCTGTATAAGAAAAAAAAATCTTGTAGCCCACCTTAAGTTTTAGTCCCATCCTATGACTGCAGTGTCTCCTTCCTTGCTCAGGGATTGCCCTGGTGTTGGTTCTTCCTCTAGTCGTTATAGACAGTCTGGAGTAGGTACAATTCTGTTTGAGAGTGCCAGATTATGGGTATTCCTGGAATATCCAGGAGATGGTTATTACTGTCAAGTTCAGAGCTATTTGTGTATTGAAATTGCCCACACATCTAATAATGTACTTGAGTAGTTTTATCAAATGTTACTTTTTATTTGAAACATTTTAAATATTCTAAATCTTAAATAAACCAAGGATGATTGATTTGTATATAACCATGTGTCTGTCTTTATATGGGTTTGTCATGCTATACATACTGTGAGTCCCACAAGCCTTAGTATTTCTCAGAGATAGCCAGTATACATCCAAGAAGATACACTTTTGTGTATGCCCATGCTGCACCTTTAGTTTTGAATCATAAGGGCTGCTTGCTTGGGCACCATTTTGTCTCTTGTGACCCCTGGAGCTTCAGCTTTGTCCCCTTCTTACCTTTTTCAGAAGGACCAAAGTAGTCTTAGCTGAGCATCATGTAAACAAGGAGGGAACAACTCTGCCGGTGACCCTTGTCTGTGAGCGTACTGCTAATTTTATGTCAGTGTGACACAAGCTATGGTCATCTGGGGAAGGGAACCTCAGTTGACAAGGTTCCCATTAAGAGAGGGCTGTAGACAGTCCTGTAGGGCACTTTCTTAATTAGTGTTGTGGGAAGGCCCAGCCCATTGTGTGTGGTGCCATCCCTGGACTTGTGTCTCGGGGTGCTATAAGAAATCAGGAGGAATAAGCCAGTAAGCAGCACTCCTCCATGACTCTTGCATCAGCCCCTAACTCCAGATTCTTTCTATGACTTCTCTCTATGATGAAAAGTGATATGGACATTGGAGCGAAATTAACTCTTTCCTCCCTGGTTTCTTTTAGTCATGGTATTTTGTAACCCTATTACAGTGAGTTACTAAGAATGTGCTAAATAAATCATTTGATCATTTCAGCCCCCTCTCCAGATTTTTCTGATGAGCTTTGTGAGCATCTGTGAAAAGTTCTGCAGGTAACAGGAAGCAGACTATAGGCCCTGCCCTGTCCTGCAGTCTTGCATACCATGGTTGATAATGCAGTGAATGTGGCTTCAGGCTGTCTCCACCCAGAATTGGTGCCTGTCTGATCAGAAGGAATGTCCAAAATGCAGTGCTCTGTGGTCAGAATCGCAAGCTGAGCTCTAGGGATGTCCTGCCAGAGGTCTGCCCTTAGGAAATGCCTCACAGATTTATTTTTCTAGTACAGCTATGACATGCTGCCTCTCACTTTCTGAAGCCTAGAAAACTCAGATAACAAAGTGATCTCCTTTCTCATGCTTCCTTTAGGCAGTGCTCTTAGGAGCATTACTCTTTCTCTGTAGACCATGTCTGTGATGAGATGAAAACCAGGTCTTCCCAGGACCGACATGGACCACTGCAGTATAATCCATGGCTGCAGTGCACACTAGAGTCAACAGCCTTTTCTCTTTCCTTTAAACCAGACACAAACAGTGAGTGCCCTTCAGCAGCATCCCTGCTCGGTGTCTCCAGACTGCCTGCCTTGACTCTGCTTCCTCAGCTCTCTGGACCCCTTGATCTGTTAATTCCCCCATATGTCAGCCCTCCCTGCCTTGGCATTAACTTCACAATGTGGGCTGCTCAGTTCAGCTCCCCACTTCCCCAGGGCCCCTCAGAAGTACAGTGGATTTTGGAAGGATAGCAATAATAGAGATACCATTTACAGTTGGGTTTCTGTAGAGCAGTCTAACAGCTTTTCAGTGATTTGTCACCAGGGACACTCACATAGCATCCTTGATCTGCAGCTAGGGCAACACCAGGACAGCCTTCTAGAGCAAAACTTTCAAATTTCCTGCCCCTCAAGTAAATGCCCAGTATCCCCGAGAGTTCTGTGTTCATGACCTGACTCGGAGGCTTCAGTATGCCCCTTCTCTCACAATACTACACAATGATACCTGTACTCAGTACATAGATCAGTTAGCATCAATTTCAACTGCCCAGCTCTGTAGAGCCTTCCTCCCCCTAATGAAGGAACTGGAGCCCTTTCCAAAACTAAGGAGCATATCTCGCTCCACAGCTGGATTCACCCTCTGATCTGCTGTGGGCAGCTGTAGCAGGTGTTCATTTTTAACAACTTTTCCTTCCTGGTACATGAGGAAAGGTTGATTGCAATACAGCAGTGTAGCTCGGGTACAGTTAGGGCCTTGATTCATTCCTTAGACCTGGTGGCTATTCTCTGAACACTATTGAGTGCTTGCATATTGACTAACTATAAAAACTAATTTAAGTCCAAGTGCCAGGGTTCATAACCAGGGAAATAAGACAGTGACCAATGGTGAAGGTGTGGTGGGTCATACTTCACCATCCTATCCAGCAGCAGCCACCCCCTGTGTCCACAGGCAAAAAGGAGAGGGTCCCTGCAGAGAAAGCCTTGACCTAAAAAGATGGAAAATTGGGCACAGAAAACTCATCTTCCATAGGATGGGTCTCACTCATCGTCATCTTGTAGAACTCACGTTGGAGAAGATGGTGTGCCTTTTGTGCTTACCTTTTAAATTATACTTCTAGAAGTTCCAAGTATCTATTCTCATCTCCTAACCCATAATTAACACTTCAGAGAATTTCCTCCAATCTTATTTCCATTTCTTTTTATGCATAAACATGTGCTGTTTGTTTTGCTTCTTGAAAGTAGTGTTACAGTAGCTCAAATAATCAATGAAAGGGTACTTCATTCTAATAGGAAAATGAGCAGTAAAATAAAAATACTTCACCAAACAGTTTAATCTAAATTGAAAACAAAACTTAAAAATCCAAACTCATTAATGATCATAAAATAGTAGTGATTCATTTTCCACTTGTAATTAAAATATGAAAGGCCAAAGAAGAATGGGGTGGTGGCACACACCTATTCTCTCTCACTTGGGAGGTGGAGGCAGGGAGGGTCAGGAGCTAGAGACCAGCTTCCTTGGGGCCACCCTGAGCTACATGAAATCCTGTTCAAAGAATGAACAAGGAACTGCAAACACTTTATTAAACACCTTCACAATGCAAGATGAGGATCCACAAGACACCCAAGCCCTGTCCTCCCCTCTGACTTAGAGTGACCCATCTGCTCACAAACTGCTGACTGTTCTTTAGACCTCAAGAAAGGAAACCTGTTAAGAGCAGTTTCTCCCTGGTGGTCTGGTCCCACTGCCACACCAGCCCCAAATAACACACAGATAAAATTCTGTTGGCCTGCTACTAGCATTCTTATTGGCTAGCTCTGTCTTAAATATTAACCAATTTCTATTGATCTTTGTATTTCCACATGGTCTTATGTTACCAGAGAGAGGGCCTGGACCTCTGTTCTCTCCAGTCTCTACATCTTGACTCCTCCCTACTACTTCCTCTCTCCTTCTAGTCTCCTCGCCCCACCTATCTTGCTTTCCTATTGGCCAACAATGCTTTATTCATTAACCAATAAGAGAAACATATTTACAGAATGACATCTCCCATCAGAAACCAGATCTGTCCTGGGCCTAAGTATTGCCTTCTCAGCTTCCTTCTCCATCTGCCTTCTGCTCCTCCCTACTCCATGGTTGCCTTTTCCTAAGTCTGTGGCTGTGTTCGCTCAGCAGTTGAAGTCATTCTTTCATTAATAATTTGTGAAGTGATTTAGAGCTTCCTGTCAACAGCCTACCATTTGCTCATATAAACCATCATGGTAAAACTGCCAGTGTGCCTTTGATTTGGCCCTGGTCAAAATGTGGTTTGAGTTCTACTACAGGATACTTCCCAGTCCACCTAGGTTTATACAGTACTTTTGTTCTCCATGAACTTTCAATGAGCTAAGTTGGCTAAATGTTCAAGAGAGAAGAATGCATTGGTAACTTATAGTAGTATATCACCTTGATGAAATACTATGTAGCCATTAAGAATTATAAGAAGTGGGTTATAGTATCAAAAAGAAAAATGAAAAGTACTGTATCTGACTGTCATTACAAAAATGTGAAAATGCCCATTTGTATTGGAAGGATATGGAGGAAACATGGGAAATAAAAGTAATTTAATGGAAGAGGAAAAAATCAGTAATTCAGTAGTAAGTGATAAACACTCACCCTACCTAGGACTTTGATAGACTGTGTGCCTTCTAACAGAGTTCCTTAATTTGTTGAATTTTAAAGCACTGTAAAGTGTGATGGTGAATTCCTTTCCAAAGATGTTCCTAAGGGCAGCTGGGACTCCAGCTAAGGAGGACCTTTAATGTACCATTCCTGCACAGTGAATCAAGCATAGTGCCTGGGCTGGAGTTCAGTGTATCTGCAGTTCTCAGTGTGGTCATCTGCCTGTTTCCTTGCATGGTATTCTTTTATCCATGCACTCAACAGATGCTGAATCCTGCTGTGTACCAGGTTCTGTCAGGGTGAGTCAGCATAGAGCAGCAAGGATGGCAAGGATCTGTATCTGTCCCTTTGTGGGTTTCCAGGATGTTGGTGAAAACAGAAACTACATGAGTAGGCAATTCCATTTGAAGTGCACCATCACTTGCAATGAGCAAGGGTAAAGGTGAGTACAGGGATGGAATATCAGAGGCTGAGACTATTCCAAGGAGAGGGATTGGGGGTTGGCTAGAGAAATAGCTCAGTGGTTAAGAGCACTGGCTACTCCTGCAGAGGACCTGGATTCAGCTGTGTCTAGTCCCAGTTCCAGGGACTCCCTCTTCTGGCATCCACAGGTACCTCCCATATAGGGTACACAGACTCACATGTAGGCTAAACAACCATACACATAAAAGACCTCACTCTCCTTGGTGAGTGGGTGAGGGTGGGATGGGAGATCGGTAGGGAACAAGGGAGGTTAGGAGGGAGAGGGATATGTAAAATAAGATTGTTTCTAATTTAATTTTAACAAAGAAAACAAAAAAAAGCAATTTTTAAAAATTGCAGTGACATGTTGGAAAGGAGAGAGAAATGTGAAGTCTATGTAGGCAGCAGGATCAGCATGTACAAAGTCACCACACCCGAGGCAGGGGCAGAGTTAGTGTGTGTGCTAGAGAAAATGAGCTGAGATCGATGGGCAGGAGCTGGGACTTGTAGGGCTCAGTGGACCACAATAAAAGTCCTTGGTAGCATAAAGAGAGTCAAGCATTTCAAAAATGGTTCAGCAGAGGGAATGGACTGTCAGAGACTTGGAGAGAGGAGGGTCATCTAGAGCCTGTTAGCAGTGCAGGTTACAGTGAGGGCCTAGCCAGGCAAAAGTGACAGAGTGATGGGCTCGGGGTGAGCGACATGCTGAAGGCCAACGAGAAAGGATATGTTGGGGGGGGGGGAGGCGTGGACTAAGGAGCCAGCAGACAAAGTAGGCGCCCGCTTGGAGTGGATGACCAAGGGAATAGTGAAGTCTTCTTTGAGATGCAGAGACAATTTTTGGTATCTATGGCTCCACTGGGAAGCAGCTGCTACTTCCCCAGTCAAGCCTCCCCAATGCAGCTTTGGTGCATGTCTGCCCCTCTGCCTCTCAGAGGAGATCCATAGTGGTGTGACTGTTACTTTCAGTCCCAGGCAGCGAACACTGTGTTTAGATGATCTGACTCTGATACATTAATAAAGCCCCTGATTCATGCCAGCCTTGGCTAGCCCAGGAACCTACAGCTGGTTCCGCAGGAACCTACAGCTGGTTCCGCTGGAACCTACAGCTGGGAAAGACTCCTCCAAGAGTAAAGCCAGCAGTGGTCCCCAAGAATCCGGTTGTCACTGTTAACATTTTTGCCGAATGTGTTAGTTCCTGTATGCAGGTCATGTTCATGATCAAGGCAAGTGCTGTTTCCTTTTTCCTTATCCTAGATGAACCTGACCACATAAATAAAGGGTTATGGTCAGGGCTTAGGGTTAGAGATTGGCATGTTATGTGACATGGTGAGAGAGATACTTGGGCTGATTATAGAGCAGCCAGAAGTATACCCAGGAAACTGGTGAGCACTGAGGTTGGACTTCCTTTCTCCTGTGTTCCCTGTTCCTTGCCAAAGTGGGATCCCACCTGTCTGAAGAAGGCATGCAGGTTCAGTCATCCATAGTAGCAGGCTTGGCTTCCATGACCTTCTCTAACTCTTAAAAGTTTGCCCCAGCCCTGGCTTTGGATCTGTTAGATCTAAAATCTGTTAGATTTACCTTAATCTGTCTTCTATCAAGCAACACAGTCTCTCTTGGCTTCTGGGTTCAATTCCTTTCCATCAGAAATGCTATAAAACCATATAGGGGCTAGATATTGGCAAGCTTTGAAGTATAGGTGCACATAGAAGCTAATGGGTTTAAACAGTATCCCACTTAGTCTAGGGCAGTGGTTCTCAACCTGTGGGTTGCAACCCCTTTTGGGGTCACTTACTAGATAACTTGCATGTCAGGTATTTACTTTACAGTTCATAACAGTAGCAAAACTATAGTTATGAGGCAGCAGTGAAATAATTTTATGTGGTGGGGTCAACATCACATGAGGAACTATAGAAAAGGGTTGCTGCCTTAGGAAGGTTGGGAGCTACTGGTCTAGGGAAATTGTAATAGCTTTATTTCTAACCACTATTAGTAGAGGAATGATAAAATATCTTTATAATATACAAAATCTCTGTAGTAGATAATGGCACAAACCCCATTATTATCATACTGTACTAATAATATTAAACTTGCCATTGTATGATTATATGGATCTTCATGCTGATCCTGATGTACAACCTGTCATGATTGGCCACACCTGTAGCACTAACCAGGCCACTAGATTGCCTCCTTCCTTCCCAAATCTAGAACTCAGTCTCCTGGCTCTTTATCCCCCTTCCTGATATGTGTGTGCATGCTGTATTGTACTTGTTTGTTTCTGCCATCAGAATTGAGGATCCTTACAGTTACAGGTTAATCAATGTCATAGTCCTTCCCTATCCTAGTATTCTGTGGCCTTGTAGCAAATAACTCGTATTTCATCTGTTTTGCAGAATAAATATTAACAAGGAGTCATCATGTTGCTGTTTTGACACAGTAACATCCCATTAGTTTATCTTCCATGTAGCATGCCTGACAGTTACTTTGCATGGTCTCTGGAAAGGTGGTTTTACACATACACAGCCATGGAGACAACTGTGAAATATTAGCTGGAACCTATGGTGACAACTGTGGCATGTGACAAGTCCCTCACAAGATGGGCTGAACATTTTCTTTCCTTTAGGGGAAGCCCTCAGCAGACCTTCCCTCTTACGGCTGACCCTGAAGCTGCTTGATGATTCCTGGGGAATCCAGCACTTAGCTCTGACAGAGCGTGGGAGCGATGAAAGCTTGCTTCCCACAGAGTGATAGTGAAAGGTCTATGAATGGGTGGTGTAGCTAATGTGTTTACACTGTTCCTATGGAAGTTTTGCAACACTTCAGGAGATGATTTGTCCTCACTAGTTGCAAGGTAGCCATTCTCAAATAAACCTGGTCAGTTATCTGTTGCTCTGTAGCAAATCAGTGCTAGTCTCATTGTGCTCAAGACCCTTGTCTCTGTTCTTGTAATAGGAGGTCTTGTGTGAGCCAACTCAGGCTGGGAGTTGGTGGCAGGGCTGCACTGAGGACCATCAATTACATGGCCATCAGCAAACACCAATTATCACCTGGGACTCATGGAGTTTGGACAGGAGAACCCACAGCCTCTCTGTGTGACCCAGTGTGTTTGCTGTACAATGCACTAATGAGAACCTTCATTTACTGGCCAGTATTTTCAAGAGAGAAAAGGGAACCACGTTTGTGATCAAGCCTTGGTGTTCCCACAGCTTTTCTGCTCCCCTCTATTAGTAAGAACCATCCTTATGACCACCAGGTTCTGGGAGACAGGACTGCAGCCTGCACCTCTCAAAGGGTTGGTTGACTAAGTCTTGTCAGAAGAAAGCCAGGTGACCTTGGAAATAATGTGGTAGCCATATTCCAGAAAGAAATTGCAATGCTTCAAATGGACTTCTGTAGGAGGTAGACAGGGTGGATGCCCAAGTTCAGTCATATCCAGACCTGGCCATGAGCCAATAGCTAATCCTGCAGCTGCCTTCCAGTGGCTAAGGTCAGTGGAGCCTGCACAATAGACCCAGATGATAATTTCCAATGTGCCAGTGTTACATAAATTGAAATTTAACCTACAAAGCAGCCACCACTTTGGGTCAGTCACCTGAGATCTGGGATGGCTTTTTAATCTGAATAAGTATGTAACTGTGATTAAAGATTGTAAAGAAGGTCACCCTTTCAGCTGTTGGCAAAGTTTTGAAGTGTTGATCATGCATCCAACAGGTCAAAAATATCTGAAGAAAAATTACACCCACCCCAAGCATGTATGGACTTCTCCCTTGTTATTCTTTGTGAACAGAACAGTACACCTGCTACTTATTTAGCACTCGCAGTGCTAAGTAGATAATATCAGCCTCTGGAGATGACTTGAAGTATATGGAAGCTGTGCATAGGGTCTATGCAAATACTGTACCGTTTTATGTGAGAGTCATGAGTATTTGTGAATTTAGGTGTGGGGAGGGTGCCACTGAACCTGTCCTCCAAGATTCCAAGGGGCTGCACTTCAGTGATATCAGTGTGGGATAATGCTACTCACCTGTTTATTTGCAGAAGTAAGAATCAAAACAGATCTTCCAGAAAGCAGTTTCCTGGTGTGTGTGTGTGTGTGTGTGTGTGTGTGTGTGTGTGTGTGTGTGTGTGTGTGTGTGTGTATGTGTGTGTGTGTGTGTATATATATATATATCACCTACCCCTTGACTAGAGTTAATTTACTTTGATTTCTTTTGAGACAGAGTTTCCTTGTATAGCTCAAATTAACCTGAACTCAACATCCTTCATGCCTCTGCTTCTAGAATGCTGATATTTCAGGAATGTATCACTACATCTGCTTCCCACAAACCTTAACACAGGCCTTCAAAGATATATGTACATATATTGACCACAGTGATATATACAATACCAGAAACTGTTTGCCAATGGAGGACTGAGTAAATCATGGAAGGTTTATAGTTATGGGTCCTAGCAGTCAGCATTAATGTATTCTGCATACCAACAAATAGGAAAGACAGATATATTGAAAGAATCCATTTATATGATGGGCTCTAGCCTACTATCAAATTTTGTACTTGTTAGAACATAAAGGAAACAAAGGATACAAAGGAAGTAATTAACAATTATCTCTGAAAATTAGAATTGTTTACAACTTAAATATTTCACTATGACATGCCTACATTACATTGTATAAGGAATACTCATTCTCAAAGGATGTATAGTAGGCATCATTGGTCAGGACCCTGGGTGCAGGAAGCAGCCTACATAAATTGATCACTGCATGCCAACATACAGAATTCACCAGCCATGGAAAATAGACCATAGTACAGAAGAGGGAGAAAATAGCGAAGCTAACTGGCTTTGATGACTTTTTCAGTCTAGTAGATAATAGACAAACACAAGAATTTTGGCAAGATGCTTTCTGAGCCTTTGCTTTTCCTACTTACCTAACTGGAGTTGGAAGATCACAGTAAGTTCTCCTGGGCTTTCTTTCTAACAGGTTGTAGATTTAGACACAGATAAGAAAAGTATGCCCACCCAAAGTAGAAAAACATAATGGCTAAGTTGATGAATTAGAATGATTTCTTTTTTACTTTTTTACTTTATAGGAGACATAAAAAGAATGGAGAATAGAAGTACGTAGAAGGGCATGGAAGAGGGCATGAGAGATGGTGCCATGAGTAAAAGTATTTTCTGCCAAGCTGATGACCTGGAAAGAGAGAACTGACTGCCACAAGTTCTTCTCTGACCTCCATATAAGCATACATAAAATGAATAAATAAATATAATTTTAAAATTAGTTAGGAGTGTGAGAGGATGAAGTCATTCTTCCAAATTGCTTTGAAAGGGAATCCTAAACCATTCTTACATAGGAATTTTGGAGACAAAAAGAGATCTGGCTCCTTTGTTTTACCAAAGAGAAATTTGGGTCGAGTTTATCAACTCCATTTAAAAACACAAGAGTGTGGCAGTCTTCTTCCTACTCTGACAAGTGTACTTTCCCAGGGAATCATTCAGTATTCACTGGAGACATGGGTCTGACTTTCAACAAAGACAAGCCACGAGATAGGACCAGAACCGAAGGCTCACCTTTGAAAGGGCTTAGTGCCATTATTTTGGTACTCTTCTCAAAGAGAACCTATTTTACATTCATTTGCAGCCTTCAAATATCTCATTTTAGGGTGCAGTTGAACTGAGAGACATTACAACCCTCTGAACTGTCTGTGGTTTGGTGTGAAGTGAAAGGTCTGAAGAGACAACAATCAAGCTATATTCTCAACTTAAAAGCAGCACTTGCTTTTTTAATCAAAAATATCATGTGATAGTATTTAAATCTTAACAGATTTATGCCATGTCCCTGTAGAGAATGGAGTCTGGACTGATGTGGAGAGCGGGTGCAAAAGCTGCATAGTAAAGTTGTGGGTACAGGGGACAAGGAAGAGAAGGACACAATTAGCAACCCTTTAGAAGCTCAGGCCTTGCCAAGCTCAAGCTCCCCCAGAGGCTGGAGGTCAGGGGAGTCACTATCATGATCTTCAAGCAGCTTCCTGTATCAGTGGATATTCGGGCACTAGGAACCACACCAGTGATGTCAGTGAGTCAGGCAGTATTGGCCAGACTCATGGTACAGTGGCAAATAACCTAGAAATGTTAGTGATTTAACACAGTAATTTCTTGCTGTGAGCACCTGTGGCTCACACTGAGGTTATGGAGGCTCTTCATTCTGTACACTGCACTGACCACAAGTAATCAGGGCCTCTCCCAACTACAGGGCACAGAGCAAGGCAAGGCACTGGCCACCTGTGCCTACAAAGTGATAGGGAGTGGTGTGGGGGCCAGAACTGGCAGACACCAGCATCCATACTTTGCCTTGCTAGGTGGTGACTCAGACTGCTGACACAGAACACCTAGCAAAGGCTGCAGTGGTATAGGGTCTTTTCAACCCTTGTAGGACCTTTATAAGGCTACCCCATAGCAGCAGCCCCATGTGGGGCAACATTGCATACTATGGCTTTATTTTTACGAACTTCCTATATTCACTCAAGCTACTCTAGTCTTACCTTTCTCATTAGAGCCCATGGAGGGTCTATTGCCTCATCCCCTCCCCATAAGCCTCCTCATGCTAAGGGATGCTGATCTTTAGAAACATCACTCCTTCACACAGGAATTTCAGAAAGTTTCCTACTGTCTCTTAATTGTGTTACTCAAGCTGGTGCATGGATTTGCAGCCATGCCATCAGCTGGGGTCTGTTTAAATGCAGCTTCCTGCGCCACACTGCAACGTGGTGGATCACATTGCACACCTTAATGATAGCCATGAATATATATGGACAGTACAGTTTGAAAATCATGTCTCCAGAGTGCTGGTCTCAAATTTGTCAGCACTTTTAATTACCTGGAGAGCTGAGGGGGGAAATGCAGATTGCAAATACCTGGTACTCAGGTCTGGAGTGAGGCCTTACACCCGGATTTGCGCACTCTCGGGTGATTGTGGAGCTACAGTATTTGAGACTCACTGCTGTTCTCAAACAGCACTCACAGGTATTTGCTGTAGCCCAGGGCTTTCCAGAGCCATCTACCCTCCCAACTGTTACCAACTGGGCTCTGGTCACCAAATATACTCTGTGCTTTTAAAGAAAGCATTTTAGCTTCTTTCAGAAGTCACAAAACATCATGAATACCTTTTTTTCTTTGAAGTGTTGGGGATCAAGCCCAACTCTTACACATGTTGACAGAATACTCTAATAGTAAACCACCCCAGCACTCCAGTGTATGCCTCTTCCCAAGTTCGGAGAGTACTTAGGACAGCCACATTTAAAGATGCTATGGACAAGTACCACGGATACAAATACATCCATTTACTAACGTGCACTATTAGTATTTTCTAGATGTATAAAATTTAACTCTAGATTTCCCCTCAATAATTGCCTAAGGATATCCACTGTACTACCATAGTTTCATGTTTTATTCACTATTAACATTCAAAACTATGTTAGGTAGGGCTGTCATAACTCACTTGCCTAGAAATCAGGACTGAGTTCAAACACCAGTACCACAAAAATAAATAACAGATGATTGAAATAAGTAATGCATTTAGTTTTATCTAATTAACTTTGAGAAGCTTAAAAAATATATACGTAGGTAGATAGAATAGCGGTGATCATTTTCATTTAAGTTTTCTCACTGTGTCAACTCATGGTCAGTGATATCTGTTTGAGAGATGCTCAGATTTAGAGACAGGTGTAAATGTCCTTGACCTCATTGAAACCTTTATTATTCTAATAAGATTGGCATGTTCAGGGTCCCCATCTTTCTAGAAGGGGCCCCCTCTATTGCCACAGCACCTTCTGTGCTATTTTGGGGGCTTGCAGGAATATTGTTTTCTTTCCCAAATAGCCTCTAAAGAGAATAAATGTCTTCCTGTGTGATTTCAGCCGCATATGCTGTTAGTTTTCTACGGGACTTTTATGATCACACCACATACCATTGCTTTTCCATGTGAACATTAAATAAAAGCCAGGGCATGAAGAGCTCATTGCAGAGGGCCTAGCAGGATCTGTGGGATTTTGTGGGTTATGACAGAAAAATGGCCTGCCAGCCTGTGACAAGTGTGCATTTGTGGCAGACCCAGTCCCCAGAGACAGAATCCACTTTTCCAGATTACCCAGCCTGCAGAGTCAGAGTCCTGTGTGCCTTTCTCTGCAAAAGCTGATGGTCAGAGGCAGAAAAGTGGTATTAGTGGTGTGCCTGGGAGCCACATTGTCATGTCTCCCTCAAGGCTGTCACTGTGCATTGCCTGTGAGCAGCCTGGAGGTGTAGGGCACGTGTCAGAGGCAGAAGCACGAATGTGAATACAGCTGCACTGCACCTCTCTGGGCTGGGCTTTTACTGGGAACAGGGATGCTGCGCACATCTTTGGACAGGTGCAGAACTGAAGAGTAATGATGCTGCAGAAGCCAGACACAGGCATTCTCACAGACAGTTGTGGCATGCACTGACACCGAGGACTCCAGTTTTAGTGTTACAACCCTTTTGTTTTTCATAGTGTCTGGTTAGTCCCTGAAAGAACAATAGAGACAAAGGAGGCAGTCATTAATATGAAATAAATGAAAAGCACCATCCGATCATGTAAATAAAAAGGCTCATTGAAATTCATCGTTCTCTAATACGACGTTTTTTATTATACTGCCCTTTAATGGGTGCTTATGGCATGTAGGCTGTGTCTCTCTTCATTAGCCACTTTTATTAACATGGTAAATATTAGAACAGACCTTGGGAGCGATAATGTAGGTGGAAATAGATGGATGACTTGTCAGATACAAAATACAGCTGTCTGCATATATATGCCAGTCTAGCCTTTCTCTGCCTTCTGTTTTATTGTACTGTTGCTCTTGACATGACCCCAGATTGGAATTTTGATTAACACAGTATCTAAAAAGCCAGGGCTCTCAAGGCCAATGGTATAGATGGTTTTTAAATGTTTCATTGAGAGCAAGCACATAAACAAAAACAAAGTGAAAACAATGGTAGCATTTCCCTCACTGTTAGCAGTTGTTTTATGCTTTTGGACTGAAATACCAGAACCTGCAAGTAGTTGGTTAGCAAAGTTAGCCAGATTCTGGTGATTCTTTGGGGCGGGGGGTGGTTGCCCTTTGGCAAAAACATTGCCTTCAGAGGTAATAATGTCAACTCTGAACAGCTCTTGTTAACAAGAGTGAATCAGAGAACTACATCTCTAGACCATTCGTCACTGTCCCCAAGTGCTAGAGATTTAACCCAGGGCCTTGAGCATGGCAAGAAGGGTCACCTGCGGAGTCTTATGCCACCCATTGCTGCTCTTGCTGTTGTCTTCCTGTAGTGATGTGTGCTTCTTTCCTTTGAATAAAATGTAGCTTTAGTCTATGGTAATAGGAATCCTTTTTGAGTGAGCTGTAATCATCATTGTGTCCAGAAGTTGATGAAAAGGCAAAGCACTAATGGACTGACAGAAGTCAGTAATTACAGCAGAAATCTAGAAGCTAATATCTGGTCAGACTGCTCCCTATGCCGTATTTGGAAAGTTCTTACGTCAAAATACTCTATCTGACTTCAAAAAACAATACAGATTGTGTGCGGATGGCTTGCTGAGGTTTTTATAGTTAAGATTTTTGATGAATTTGCTTTAGGCTTCCTTTCCCTTCTGTGCACTGCCATGTTCCCATACATACTGAACTGAACAAGGTAAGAGGAGGCAAGTTGGAGGGAGGATGCTGGACAGGTTAGAGCCAATGGCAGCTCAGAGTTGACTAACTAGATCTGTCTTTGTGTGTGCCTTCAAATGCTATTCACCTCCCAGTCTTCCCTGGAGACAGCAGAGAAACCCCCCATGAGAGGACTTCAGCATAGCCACCCCCCACACACACACTGGCTTTTATTTAAAGGCATCGGCTTTCCTGAGATCCTGTCGCTTCAAAGGAAGAAGGAACTCTGCTCACACTTGAACATTTCCACAAGCAAGATTTCATGAAAATATTTTCCTTCAAATTCTCATCAAATAGAATGGAGTTAATTGTCAAAAGCTGACGCATCTATGGAGTCCAGTGTATTTTGTGTTATGACATTGTCATTATATGAATGACAAGCCTCATACAGTGCCGTGGCTCTGAGTCAAACATCATGAGTGCAGTTCTCACTTTGCTGCATGCCTACTGCCTATTATGCCCAATTAGCCGTTTGCTGTCCGTGACTATATCAAGGCTCCAGAATCATTCTGGAGATCTAAAACAAAGGGTAATTGATATTCAAATCCTAGAACTGGGTCTGACACACAAACATAGTTAGCAGGTCTTTTGCTGGTTGATTTTCAATTTATCTCCATCTATAGCCACTTGGGGAAAGTCTCAGTGAGAGACTGTCTACATCAGGTTGGCCTGTGGTCATAATTGTAGGAGCTATAGTGTTTATATTAATTGAATTGGGAAGACCTGCCTACCATCATAGGTACCAGTTCCCAGACAAGAGTTCCTGGAATGTACGAGCCGTGATCACAGGCATGCGTGCATTAGTTTATTCCTCTCTGCATCCTGATTTTGGCTGAAGTTGCTTCTAGTTCCTGCTCCCTGGCTTCCTCACAATGATGGACTGTAACCTGAAGCTTCTTCGTTGCTTTTCTCAGTGTTTTATCACAGGAATAGGGCATGGAAATAAAACAAGCTTCTGATGTGACTAGGTGATTGTCGCGTCTACAGAAAAGAAACCGCAACGTTCAGACTCTTCTTTAAGCAGTTTATTCAGGAACCTTGTATAATCTTCTGACCCCGTGGGCAGCCCAGCCCACAGCTTAAAAGCCCTAGGGCAGTCAACCCCAGAATGCCATGCGGTGAAAAACAAAAGCAGACAGGTCCACATACACAGAAGCAAGCCAGATTCTCAGCTTTTAGCCAAATATGGAATTGTTAAATACAGAGAGTACTCACCATCGGGAAGGTGGAGGGCAGAAGCCAGCGCCATCTTAAAGGCGCTGCACTTCGCAGCTCTCTACAGGTGATCCATTTGCAAATGTAATCAAGAGAGAAAAGCATAAATAGGGAACCTGTTAAAGAACATCCAGCCAACTTATACTGGAGAGCCGTTCCACTATCTATTAGTGGACTCATCTGATAATGAAAGCTGTGCTCAGGATGCTGTGAGGAATAAGGGAAGTATGTTTAGTAAATGCTGAAGACACTTCCATGTGCTGTCTGTGTTATTAACAGCTAACTTTGTAAACTCATTTGTCTTGTTCTAGAGAGGTTACAAATAAGGTTCTTGGTGCACAAGGGACAGATATTATGGTTAATGTTAGAGAAATGAACAAAACTGTAGCAGTATCCTTCACAGTTGTAAAAGTTGGCCTAAGTTACATTCTGGCAACATGTATCATAAATAAGAAATATAGTTCAAAACATAAAATTGCCATTTAAAAAAAAGGAAAATGGTTAAATATTGGGAAACCGTATGTTTTGATTTAACATTATGCTCAGAGTAAAAGCAGAGTGAGCTACTGGCAGAATTCCTATTCTAAGGGATAGCACAGAAGTCTCACAATATAGATTGTAGATAGAGCAAGCCCAGTAAGTGGTGTTAGCAAGATACTCTGTGTGGTGGCTTCAATAAAAACGACTCCCATAGAAACATAGGGAGTAGGAGATGTGGCCTTATTGGAGGAAGTGTGTCACTGCGGGGGGGCCTTTGAGGTCTCAGATGCTCAGGCCATTCCAGTGTATCAGTGTCTCCTGCAGCTGCGGGTGGATCTGGATTCAGAACTCTCAGCTCCTTCTCCGGCACCATGTCTCTCAGGAACTCTCAGGCACCATGTCTGCCTGAACGCTGTCATACTTCTTCCCACGATGATAATGGACTAAATCTCTGAAACTCTAAGCCAGCCCCAATTAAATGTTTTCCTTTATAAGAGTTGCTGTGGGAAACAGTTGACATGAACAAGGGGGGAGTTCATGCACCCCAGTCTGATAGCTGGGAAACCAGCACAGGACCGACCCAGACCCCCTGATCATGGGTGTTAGTTAGGAGGACTGGGCAATCTATGGGGCCTCTGGTAGTGGAACAGTCTTTATACGAATGGACTTTGGGAGCTCATTCCACATGGAGGGATACTCCCTCAGCCTAGGTCCTGCCCCAAGTGATGTGACAGACTTTGAAGATCCCTTATGGAAGGCCTCACCCTCCCTGGGGAGCAGATAGGGGATGGGATGGGGTTTGGGAGGGGGCAGGGGAGGGGGGAGGGCGAGGGAACTGGGATAGACATGTAAAACAAGCTTGTTGCAAATTTAAATTTTAAAATATTATAAAAAGAAAGAAAGGAAGAAAGAAAGAAAGAAAGAAAGAAAGAAAGAAAGAAAGAAAGAAAGAAAGAAAAGAGTTGTTGTGGTCATGGTGTCTCTTCAGGGCCGTAGAAAACCTAAGACACTCTGTTTTTCCTTCAGCTGGTATACTTTTCCACATAGCTGTTGCCTCTGGTGAGGCACTCGGGAACTTCTGTTGTATTTATCTCAAGCCCAAACTGTTAACTGCTATTTTGGAAGGAATACAGGGATCATCAGCAGTGGTCACACTACATGGCCAAAAGGAAGGAAGAGGCTGTGCCCAAACCATTGCCTCACTGTAAGGTCCTTGGCAGCCAAAGGTGATAGTTTTTTATAAGCGCCTGCATTTTTCTTACCCAATGTGTATTTATCTTAAAAAAAAAAAAAAAAAAAAAATCTCTAAATCACAGCAGCTCACATGAGTACTAGACGCCTGTAGTGAGGTAGTCCTTCTGTGGCACTGACCACGCCCATTGGGGGGTGGAGCGATGGGCGGAGGTGACCTGAGGAAGGAGGTCGGAGGGGGCCAGGAAGGCGCTCTCTCTGGCTGGCGTGACTCGGACAGGAGAGGATCGGGTTGAATTTCCTGGTGTTCATCTGTCTAGGTTGTAAGTTATTTCTCCCTGAATAAACATCTATTTGGCCTATTTGTTTATCCTGATCCTTATTTACCGCAATAGACGCCCTTCAATTAATTGGTGCTTAGAAGCCAAGAAACTCCAACCTGGTCACAAAAGTCATGATTCACTGGAACTGGCAAATGGTAACCATAGAAGACAGTTTCCTTCTTCTCTTAGAGTTGAGGGAGCCTGGCGTGGACCATACATGTCATTCTAGCTTCTGGGAGACTAAGCCAGGAAGGTCATGAATTTGAGGCCAGCTTAGACTTCCTGGCAAGACTCAGTCTCTTGAAACTTTACAGAAATGAAGTGGATGAAGGCTTGAGGGATACCCCTTCCTGTATCCATGGGCTTTCCCTCCCCTGCACCACTCCACTGACTAGGAGCTCTCCAGCACTCATGGCAAAGATCCACTCAGATCTGCATCTGAGGGACCTAGCCATAGCTCTGCCCTCCCTGGCAGATATGTGTGCTTGGAACCCTGGGACCTGTGTGTCTCTCTGCCGCCTGCCACCTCCTGAATGTAAACTCCCCTGGGATGCTCACCTTGTTTCCCTCCTCTCATCCTCCACCATACCCACCAGGGTACTGCCTATATTTCTTTCTAAAGCCGTTTTGTCTTCTAACCCTAGAGCTCCATCTCCAGCTGCCTGATGCCCACTCTGGCCTTCAACTGCTGGCACCTGGGGTTTAACCTGTGCCCACCTGAGTTCTGTCCAACCCAGACATGGGGGCCTCAACATCACCTTCCCACTGCCACCTGCGCTGTCCAACCACTTCCCCCAGAGCAGTTCCTCCCTGTGTGAACCACTCCTTCATCCTGCTGGTTTTCCTGAGCCTGTCTTTTCTAACCCATCCTATAAGTGGCTGTCTAGCTATTCTTCCTTGATGCAGGCCTAATGCCTCCTGTGAGGATGCCTAGTGCTTCTTATCCTCTCTACTAAACCCAATGTCTTGGTCCAGTGCTCGTGACTCTAATGGTCCCATAATAGACCTTACTTTCTGTTTTCTATGTACACAGTCCCTCCTTGACTGATTGAGAATATTCCCACTTCATAAATGCCTGTCATACTCCCCAAATCTGAGCTCATCCATCTTGAGTGCCCCTGCCACAGCCACTCCCATTTCTAGACCTCAGTGGCACTGTGCTGTTTATTCCATTGGCAATCACTATCCTTATCACTGTGTTCAGCAATGACACTTGGTCTTTTGTCTGTTAGATGACAGATCTCTGATAGCCAGGGGCTGTGTCTTGAGCATCATCATATCTCTCTCTGAAAGCTGGCCACTGGTCGTTGCTGTCATGGTTACTTCAGGGCTTGTCCCATCCCACATCAAGTGATATTGACATCTTAGGAACTCCAAGGTCCTAGGGCTGGCTGGCAGCTAGTACTAGGACCCTGTCAGGAGTCCTAACAGTAACTACCCAAGGTTCCTTTAACCCCAAGGCTGCACACATGGCTGAGTTTTCCAGCTAGGAAGATATTTAGCTTGCTTTTGAGTGAATCCTTTAGCCACAAACCAGTTAGTAATCACGGGCTATATTTTAAGTGTCTGTATTGAGACATGTGTGAGCAGAGAAATATGGTCAGCAACTCATGTTACTTCTTTAAGTGGTCTTCAGCCTTGTCACTTACCAGATGTTGCTGGGTCAAATAGCCAGAAAGCCTTTTAGAGAAGGGTTTTGTTAGACTTAGAGGTAGTATTTGAGGTTATAGTCTTTGCATCCTTTACGAAGCTTGTGTTTCCAGAGGCAGAGCCATATTTAAAGCTCAAGCAGATGCAACTCTGCGTTCCCCAGTGTGCCCTGATGAAACGCAATGTCTTGTTTTTGTTTTAGAAGTGGCGCAGGCAGCTCGGGCCTGTACGTGCTTGTTTGCTCTGTTCGCCCTATTCCTCTGTGTCCTTTCTCCGCTTTCTTTGATTAGAGGCCTGCTGGATATCATCACCTTGTTGCCATGTTTGCTGAAAGAAACAACTGTGTCCATGCAGTTTCCTGTGGGTCCTGCCTGCAGTTCGCAGCACGGGCTGTCCCATGCCATGCTGGTGATACATGCATCACTCATAAAAGCATATTCCTGTTGCCAGCTGGGCAACAACCATTATTCCAATACTACACAGATTTGAAAAGCAAATTTGGCATCTGAGAATAAAGTGGTATCAGGGCCTTCAAGGAGCTGCTAAGCATCCAAAAACCCTGATGCTAGGTCAGGCTTCACCATCAGACTACATGACACAAAAAAGAGGCAGAGACATACAGCATGATTAGAAACAGCGATTACTCCCACCAGGCTGAAGATGTGCTCCAAGTCACTGAGAACACATGGTGGGATGGCCAAGGCTGGAACCAAGGCTTTAAATATCACAGTCTCCCTGTTGGGTAACATGGCCAGATACTGATTCCCTTGTGAATGGGTGGTGAGGATACCTCTCCTGTCTCCCATGGGCAGGTATACAAGAGAGCATTTGCCACCCTACCTTGAAACATTAACCTGCCAACAGGATAGCATGTTTTCCTTCTGTCCTGTCTATCCCCAGTGCACATCACAGCTCCCACCCTACCCTTTGTTAGTCTTCGGATCTATTTATTAACCACAGTCTGTATCTCAGCACCTCATACTCCAAAACAGAAGAAAGCTTAGCAGGAACTCAGGGTGCACGCGTGGGAACCTGGGAAGGGGAGGCTGTTAGTTCTGTATTGCCATCATTTGTGTTGCTGGACATTTTGGGGACCACACAAAGGGTGAAATGTTACAGGCTTAATCTTGGGCCACCAACCAGCTCCCAAATCATGACACAGACTTGTTATTAATTATGAAAGCTCAGCATTATCTTATGCTTGTCCCTGTCCCGCACTACCATCTCGCCAGCAAGAACGACGCGGCACACTCAGGATCCTTCTGCAGGAAAGCTTTAATGCATCTTGAGAGGGAGAGCATAAGCTTACAGAGCGGAGACGCCCAAACATCCAAAACCCAACCCTTATATAGGTTTACAACCTTCGCCTCGGACGTGTCACCTCCTGCTGCAGCCCATCGGCCCATATGACGCCAAGGGAGGGAAAATCACCCTGCACCTGCGCACTGACTTCTTTATTCTCGACGCCAGCCGAATGCAAGCGCCATCTTGTAATGGAGAATGCAGGGACGGCTCCCTACATGTCCCACTAGCTCTTACAACTTAAATTAAGCTATTTCTAATCATCAACATTTTGCCCCAGAGCTTTTTTCCTTTCTTTCATTCTGTATGTCCTCTTTGTGTCTGACTGACGGGTGGCTGCCAGGGTGGGCCCCCAGGGTCTCCCTCTCTTTCTCACTCATTCTCTCCTCTCTTTCTCTCTGGAGCCTAGATTCCTCCTCCTCCTTAGTCTTCTCTGCCCACAAGTCCCACCTAATCCCTCCTCTGCCGTGCTATTGGCAGTTTGGCTTCTTATTAGGCCAATCAGGTGCCTCAGGCAGGCAAAGCAATACATCTTTACCCAGTTAAACAATTCCAGCATAAACAAATGTAATACATGTTTCCTTCATTAAACAAAGGCAACATAAGGAAATGTAACACATCTTTGCCTAGGCAGAGGAACATTCTGCAACATTGACATAGAAATTGAACCTTGAGGAATGAGAATTTCCCCAGGTAGAGCAGATGGGAGGGATGCTTTCAGTGGAATGAAAATGTGCAGATCTTGCAGTGTCTTGAGTATATAGTGAGTTTTAAGCTGTGAACAGTCTGGTGGGGATAGGGCACGGGGCTTTGTCCTTGAGGTAATAAGCTGTCAGTGTGGAGAACAACAGCTTTAATATCATTGAGTTACCCTAGTATGGGATTCCCTTGTGTTCTAAGCTTCACACTGCATTGTTATTGGAGTGGTTTCTGCTGTTCTTATGCCTGCGTGTGGGGTCAGCTGATCTGCCACTGGTCCCAGCAGTAGTCATTTGTCATTTAATAGTAGGTGCTAATTAAGGTCCAGCTTGTTCTATGATCTAGTAGAGGTGGGAATCTACAAATATGACCCCTGCTGGTCACTGGAAGCACCCAGACTTCATCAGTAGAGAACCTAGGCCCAACTCAAGACAGGCCTCCTGTGGCAGATGAGCTCAGGGCGCGCGTGCACACACACACACACACACACACACACACACCCCTTCACTGTTAAAAAGCAGAAAATCAACAACTCAAAAGCTGGCTACTTGCCCTTACCTGCCTTCACAAAGCCATTGTCACTAGCTATGAAGTAAACAAGGCTTGAGGGAACTCTGAGTCAGAAGTCAGGAGTCCCACAGTGGCCTCTCTGAGGAAGGATGTTTGTTTCTTCTGCTTTGCCTGAGCCTTAGGTTATGAGTGTGTGGTGTATGCTGTGTGCTGTGTGGCGTGGAACAGAAGATGGGATACAGCCAAAGATGCTCTGAGGACACTCTACCTGCGATGGACCCTACACATAGTTCTTTAAAGAATCTTGCTGTCACCATATTGCAAACTACAAGATCATCCACTGATAGGAGAACTCTGGTGTGCTCCATGAGACAATTTCCTTTGTCATATTTCTGCCTCCCTGTGGCGGGGAAATCACAGTGAAAAAGTTTGCTTCAGTTTAAAAAAAAAAATTCCAAGTTTTAAAACTTAGAAATCTTAAGCGCACACCTCAGTTTCAGTGGGCATGCTGGGGAGGAGTCTAGGCAGGGGAAAAAAAAAAAGACATTAAGGAAAAAGCAATAAAATCTGCATATGGGTGGACTTTTGAAAAAAAAAAACAGTATTGATACTTGTTTATCAGTTTATAGAAGTGTAATAACAGGAGACTCTGTGTGAGATGGCAATGTGACAACTGCCTTCCCAGGGCATTTTGTTTGTTTGTTTGTTTGTTTTTTGTTTGTTTTCTATGTCTAAAACATTTACAAATGCCAATTAAGTAGCATATTTAAAGCTAAGTTGTCACATGAGCCAGCACGGTTGAAAAAGCCATCTCTTGTCCTTCTTCCTTTCCCTCCCCATCACTGAAAAGCTTTCTTTCCATCTCCAGTGACATTAGTGACTCTAGAGCACTGGCAGTATAACACAGTTAGGTTAAAGAACCCAGGCTATTCAATTAAAAAAAATAAGTCAGGCTAAACCATATTTTAATCTTGAGCCTTGAGGTCTTAGGGAGCGTCATGGTTCCCTGGCCTCCCAGGCTCCTGAGAGAGAGGCTAGGCACTGAGACCACAGCAATGGCTTTTATAACTGACTTTACTGTTGCGAGCTTTGTCGTCATACTGTGCACAAACAGTTGGCGCTTTTATCCTAGCTCTGAAATATGGACTACTTCTCTCATGAGTTATTTGGGGCTGAAATGAATTCCTCCCACTCATTTACTCAGCAAATGGCAGAGTCAATGTTCAAAAAGTCTTGTAACTGTTGGAGCCACACAATCTGCACATGCCTCTCCCAGCCTCCTGTCCACCAGAGACCTTGACCTTGGTTTGTGGTGCTAGCCTGCTTAGCTCGCAGGCTAAGAACCTTGTACTATGCTGATTGCTACCCCACTGCTGCCCTGGTCAGACAGACTCCCTCATAGTTATGCCCCAAGGGATACATAAGCTCCTAACAGCACATTGTCCTGAATTTACTCAGATGTCCTTAACTATACCCGGTCTTAGACCTGAACCTGTTCCTAAATGGAGCTCTAAAATGAGTACTAGAGAGTCTTCAGTCCTCACTATTGGAAATTAGAGAAAAGTTCAAGTGACAACAGATAGTGTGCCCCTTTGCTTCCACCGAGCCTTCAAAAGCCTTCAGTGGCCATGGCAGTGTGCCACATGGTGGACCTGCTGGATTATAGTTTTTAAACCTTTGCCTCTACCTTTGTTGAACAGGAAAGGATGCTATATTACAGACTCCACAAGGATGCACTGTGCACGAAGAAGGGCATTTCTGTTACAAACTTCAGTACTGATGTTGTCTCTGAAAAGCAACATTGTAACAGTTCTGTTTCAACTGCCAGAGGGAGCCAAGATTATACAGGCAAATGGAAAGAACATTGTTCATTTTAGCAATTGATATAAATGTGTACATTATAACTATTGTAACAGTGAAACAAGGATGTGTTGTGCTGTTCTCCAAAAGGATGAGCTTGCTTATCTTATAAATTGAAACAAATGTCTACTGAATTACCACCACATTTATTTTTCACTTTAATTAATAGTCTCTTTCCTGATCTAGTGTGAGATGCACACATGCACTGAACTATGAGCTTACTGGTTGCCTCAGCAATCCAGAGTGTCTTTAGGACTGTCTTGTGAGGGAGCATTCTGAAGCACTGATCAGCACTCCTTGGACAGCTTTCACAGGCCTACCCCTGTCCCTGAGTCCCTCACCCTTACCCCCTGACCACAGTTTGCTGTATGTTTAAACAGGCCATTGCTATGAACTTGGGCCAGGTGAGTGACATAGCCCTTGCCAGGCTGAGTATCACTTTCAGGAAGCAGAGCAGCTGGAAGCATATTGCTGCCTGGCTCTGTTGTGTTTTCAGAAGCCATGAAATGTATGCTTAAATCTCTCATTGACTGATTGGACTGATTGCCCTGTGCAGTTAATATATATAGCACACACACAAAAAAAAATCTAAGATGTCTGTTTTGAAGAAAATTTAAATGGCATAAAATACTGCAGTTCTGTTTTGAGAACATATGTGAGCACGTAATGTGTGTATGTGTGCACGGGCGCGCGCATGCCGCGCATGTTTATGCGCTCGGATGCACACACACATACATGCCTTACACTCTCCTTTCAGAATGCCATTTACAACGTATTTGTCATAGTTTCATTGGTTAGATGTATATAATGCCTTTGCTATTGAGGAGTCAGAGCACTTTGCCAACTTAGGAGATCACTGTTGATGTACAAAAAATGAACTGCAAGACAAAAGACTGTTAGAATTCAGGCAAGTCTGTTTTTGTTAATAACACACAGCCACATGTGGGTTAAGCTGGTCTCCTAAGGTCCTCCACCCAAAGACAGTGTGGGTTCATTGGTGGCCATTGAGCAAGATAGCCAAGCCTTCTGGTGTAGAGATCTTTGTATTGCTACCAAGGGTCTCCTTGCATCTCTTGCCACTCTCCCTAAATCTCTACCTGTAGTGTGAGCTAGAAAGGAAACTAAGTCACAAAACTTCAGAACCTTTTGAAGATAGTGCCATGGTAAAGAGCACGATAACAATTTAAAAAGACGAAGCATGAGACTTCAGGAAGCTTTGTGTGAGCCTCTCTGTGCGCCCATGTGGCAGTGAGTCCTGCAGGAGCAGGACAAAGCAGACATGATGTGCTGTGTTTGTTGAGCATCTCTCTCATGTATGCCACAGGCTGGCTCAGGTTTCCACACAGACTGTATGTTCCCCATTTTATATTTGAAGAAACTGAGTGTCAGACTGCTTATGTTCTCAAGGTCACACAGTTCGTCATGATCAGCACCAGGATTTTACCCAGAGGACCTGATGCAGGGCCTCCATACTTAAACACATTGCCATGTAGTCGTCTACTGAATTTCACCTGTGTCCTTACCTACTTTTCCTCAATACTTTTTGTTCTTTAGTTACATGTGCTATTCTATGCCTTCTAGGACCATTCATAGAATAGTGTATTACTGCCATCACTTAGAACACTTGAATTGCCTCTCAGAAGACCTGGAAACCCTTAGATAGAACTCCTTCCTCCTGTTTTTTCCCTACCCAATTCCACCCTGATAACCACTGGCCTACTTTTTGTTGCTATAGGTTTGCCTACTCTGGATACTTCATATATGGGGAATCATAACATGTGGGTTCTTCTGACTGTCCACTCACAAGGGATGTTCATTTTATTGCATCTATCCAGCTGTCCCTTTAAAATAAATATTAAAGCATGTTGATAGCTCACTGTACATACATTTTTATTATTCAGTTTTATATAAGACTATTTTAATGCAACTATAAAATGTACCTCAAGTATATTATCCCCCTCCATATACTGCTTACTCTCCCCTTTCGTTATGGTTCAATATTTCTTTGTATGAATTTCCAGTGATTGATTGAACCATAATTTAATGAACACTAGGTTTGTTCTTGTGTGTCAGCTATCATGACAATAATGCTGTGAACATCTCTATTGAAGTTTTCTGCTGACATATTCCTTTCACTCCTCTTGGATGTGGATTCCTGGGTCATCATGTTATTCCACGTTTAACCACTTGTGGAACTGCCAAACTCCCAAATAAACCTGCACTGTGCATTCCCCCTGGAGTATGTGAAGGTTCCTGATCCTCAACATTAACTTTTAGTCCAGCCATCCTAGTGGGGGAGAGCGTTGTGTTCCTCTAATAGTGTATGATATGGAGCACTTCATATGCTTTCCCCATCATTTTCTTTTTATGTTTTTTTTTTTTTTTTCTCTTACATCTATTGATTCATTGTGGTCACCTGTCAAACCTTATCTGGGAAGGTCAGAGGACAACTTGTAAAAGTTGATTCTCTCCATGGGCCATATAAGGGGTCAAATTCAGGTTACCAGGTTTGGCAGCAAGCACTCTTACTCACTGAGCCACCTTGCCAACCCACCTCTTGCTGTCTTTTATTCTTATAAACTATGTAGTCTGGTCTGGAATCTATAGTCTTCCTGTTTCAGCCTCTTCTTTGATCTCTCTATTTAGTCCTGGCTGTCCTGGAACTCACTGTGTAGACCAGGCTATCCTCAAGCTCACAGAGATCCACCTGCCTTTGCCTTCTGAATCCTGGGATTAAAGGCATGCACTACCACACCTGGCTACTGCCTCAGTCTCATGAGTGTTAAGGTTATAGGCAAAATACAATCACACCTAACTGCTTGACATTCTTTTAATATTAGTTTTATAATCTTCCTCCACAAAAATATTTATATGTGTACAATAGCAGAAAAAGCACATTTGAAAAACATGATCACAAATCTTTAAGTTTTGAGAATTTCATAGATGAGTACACTATTTACATCATTTCTATCCTTCCTTCTCCCCTCCAACAACCCTATAATGTCTCCCCATTCCCTTTTAAATTCATGATCTCTTCTTCTATAATTATTATTGATACACACAGACACACGCACACTATACAGCCTACAAAAGCCACTTAATGTTGTTCACTTGTACTTGTGTTTATCATTGACTACTGGGATTGGATAATTCATCAGGAGTTTCATCCCTGTGGAAGCTGATTCTCCCTCTCTCAGCAGCCATTAATTGGCTGAAGCTCTTCATCCAGAGATGGGGCCTCATGAAAATGTCCCCATTCATGCTTGTGTGCCAACTGGTTGACTATTATGCAGGTCTTATTTAGGCAACCATAATGTTGATATTTCATGGGTGTAGCATCCCATCAGTGTCTAGAAGGGACTTCCTCACCACAAGCACCCTGATCCTCTGCTCTTAAAGTCTTTCCACACCCTCTTCCACAATGTTCTCTGACCCTTAGATTTATAAGCTGTACATCTGCAATATTGCAGTCAGTGCTTTTTTCTTTCATAGTTTACACAAGGTCAGCACTTGCTTTCCTTTGATGTCTCTTGAATCTCTTAAGCTATAAACTCCCCTCCAACTGCATAATCCTGCGGTGATTGAAGTTAGGTTGTGTGACTTCAACAGTTTTTCAGCTCTGATTTCTGCAGGTGCATGCCCTGTGGTATCATTTCATACGCTCTCCTGTCTTCTGATTTTCTTCAAACAAGTGGTTGAATCTAGAAGCTTGATCAGATTTAACTTACTTTGTATGTTGGACAAGACTTTGACTGGCAGAGATTGTACATCCCTGTCTCTTGTTGTGCTTTTAAGGTTAGTCAGTTTAGAAGAGTATTGTATATGATGTGTATTAGAAAACCCCCCTGTATTCAGGTTCTACAGAGAAGCAAGGCCATCACCATGTACATAAGATGGAAATCGTTAGACTGGCTCACAGGATCAGACCCTGAAGAGTCCTGAAGTGACCATCTTCAGGCTAGGGAGCCAGGGAAAGCATTAACTGCTTAATCCAAGAAGGTTGGAAGCACCTGAAGGGAACCATTAATTTTGTCCCTGTCCAAGGCAGAAGACCTGGAAGACCTGTCCTGTGCTGTTTTGAATGAGATTGTCTCCCGTGGACTTAGAGATTTAAACACTTGTTTTCTGTTTTTAGGGCCAGTTAGGAAGGTTTAAGTGGTCCAGCCTTGCTGGAGGAAGCGCGTCACTGGGGGCAAACATTGAAGATATATAGCTCACCCTACTCCCACTTCACTCAATTTTGATTCATGCTTGAAGTTACGGATCCAGGCTCTTGGGTTTCTGCTCCAGCTGCAGTGCCTGCACTTGCTGCCATGATTACTCACTACCAAAGACTGTTCGTCCTCTGAAAATTGAGACAAGATAAAATATTGCTTCCATAAGGTGCCTTTGGTCATGGTGTTTTATCACAGCAGAAGAAAAGCAATTAATACAAACCCTGAGGAGCCTGTGGTGCACACCCAAATTCAAACGCTAAGGAACCTAGAACCTGATGTCCATGAGAAGCAGAAAAATGTACCACTCAAAAGGGACAAACAACAAGCAAGAGATAGTCTCTGTCTTGAGCTTTTTGCTACATCACCCCCAGCCTACTACATGACATTTTTTTCTTTTTTCTTTTTTTTAAATTAACAAAGCAGTCAATTCCCTTTATTTTTAAATTTTTATGTAAACATATGAATGATCTGTATAATGTACATTCAATATAGAAAGCTTTATATATTTGATAATGTATAGAACATTTCACAATTACACTAATCTCTTACATAACATCTTGACATCCATTTTAGTTTTAATTTTTTGCACAAGCTCCCTGTCATTCAGTTTGGTGAAGCCTGTCATACATACCAATATGCACCAAGGATCTGTTCACAGGTGGAGGGACAGCAATCTTTTTTTGTTGTTGTTGTTTTTTTTTTTTTCCCCTTGTTGCTGTAATAAAATACTCTGACAAAAGCAACTTAAGGTAGAAACAGTTTGTTACAGTCCCTGGTTGTGGGGAAGAGGTGGAACCAGGAGCTTGTCACATGATATGATCGGAAGTGGAGAATGGCATAAGCTGGCTACCTTTTTCTGACCTTACTTGGTCTAAGGTCTCTAGCATAGGAAACAGTGCCACCCAAAGTGAGTCATCCCACTTTAGTCACATTAATCTAGATCATCTCCTACAAACCTTCCCTGAGGCCCACCTCTCAGCTAATTCTAACTTCCTCAGATTCTCAGTCAACACTAGCATCATAGATTGTATTGGCTACATTGCGAGTAGGCCTTTCTGATTCATCACTGGCCTACATGCTACTTTCCTCTGTAAACTTTCACAGATACATCCAAAAGTGTGCCTGACCAATTCTCTATGCATCAGCTCTTCTGTGGAGCCAGTTTTACAACCAAAACTAACCATCACTTCCTTCCAGCATCTTTTTGCATTACCATTTTTTGCAGTCATCCATGAGTGTTGCCCAGACCCGCTATTCCCTGGGAAAGCTGACTTTCCTAATCAGTCTCACCAGATGCCTCCTGAGAATGCAGCTGTGATCTCTCAACCATGCTGTTATTCCCCTTGTATTTCAGGGATGGTAAAGTATTGATAATTAATAGGACTTTTTCCTTTTATGTCAATTATATAATAGTTGTACTCAGCTCTTCCATGCTAGACTGAACTTTTGAGAGTCAGCACCAGATCTACTGTGTGCTGCTAGACCCACAGTCCAGCCTGCTGCTCAGCTTGGGGTGTGGCAGGGATCACTAGTAATCCATCACTAGTGTAGACCTGTGAGTGAGGATTGGGTACTCCTCCTTGTACCTGCTCATTAATTTTGCAGCCTTTTTGCTAGAACTCGTGTAGCTCTCTGGATGTTCTGCCAGGGCCCTGTGAACATGAATCCAGGTGAGAGGGGCCAGACAGAACACACTGATACATACAGTGACATTTGAAACAAAAAATCCAAAACTGCAATTCAGAATGCAGGCTATGTTTTTTCCCCCTTTCTTTTTTAACCAAAACTAATTGTATCTAATTAAACCAGAAAATTCATTGGCCACATACATATTCAGGCATCTATAATGGCCTGTCCTTGGGATTCTGGCAGGATAAGCCTTCAGCTGCAGCCACTAAGAGCACCCTACCTATGCATATTCACTGTGTTCCCTTTTTAAAGTGCCCTGCCACTTGCCACCCTTCTTTCTTTCTCTTTCTTTCTCTCCCTGTCTGTCCTGCTGGTCTCTCTCTCCTTCCCCCTCTCTCCTCCTTTTTCCTCTCTCCCCTCTTCTGTTGCTCCTGTCTCCGGAGTCAGTGAACTCTGTCTCATGGCATCTTTTCTTAAATTACAATACCTATCAGAAGGCAAAACCAATCCCCTCCCCTTCATCTAGAGATATCCAACTATCAGCCTAAGGCTGTGATTGCTTGTTTTGGATCTAAAATGAAGATTTTCATTAAATTCTGATTATTAAGTTCAAGCCAGTATGTTTTAAAAAACAAGGAAACCACATCTGGGGAATCTTCGTCTTACTGCAGAGTCTTTGGTTTTTTTTCCTGAACCATGGCATGTCTTGTTCCCGGTGCTTACAGCCTGTCTGAAGCAAATCAACATTTGCCTCCTAGGGCCTGAGATCTGCTCTCCCCCTTCACTACTGATTCTGTTAGACTTGTCTGAAGACAAGGCTCCCTGTTCCTTAAAGACATCATCTAGATGTTAACTCAGCATCTGGGAAACAGATCCTGTTCTGCAAAACCCATGCAATGCCATGTGAGTGCATTCCCCATACCCTTGTGTGAGTGTTTTCTGGGTCATCTGCACAACCCTCAACTATGTGGAATGTACAGAAGTTCTGATGAAGGGGCCACCAGGAGCTGGGATTGGTAGTGATTCATCACTCATGTCTCCCTAACAGAGAGATGACATTCCCCAATACAAGATAATTCTGTTCAAAGTCTGTAGCACACTCAGAAATAATCCTGGAAAGTTCATTGTTTGCTTTTCTGTAAGTGTGGCTTCCTTGTAGTGTGACACTGTGGACTCTGACACAGAAATTGTTACAATCACAGTGTGTCTTCTCTTCCAGAAAGCAGCTTGAGGGTTGTTTTTAAAAGTTGGCATGTGCTGGCTTTTAGATACCGAGCAAAGGATTACCAGCCTATAATCCACACTGCCAGAAAAGCTAGGAAACAAGGAGGACCCTAAGAGAGACATGCATGGTACCCTAGAGAAGAGAAAGGGACAAGATCTCCCAAGCAAATTGGAAGCATTGGGGGTTAGGAGGAAGAGGAGGGCAGAGGTGGGCATGAGGGAGCAGGAAGATTGAGTCAGGAAAAGACTAGAGGAGAGCAAGAAAAGAGATACCATAATAGAAGGAGCCATTATAGGTTTAAAGAGAAATCTGGCACTAGGGAAATATCCAGAGATCTACAAGTATGACCCCAACTAACAATCTAAGCAATAGTGGAGAGGCTACCTTATATGCCATCCTAAAGCCCTCATCCAGTAGCTGATGGAAGCAGAAGCAGACACCCACAGCTAAACACTGTGCCGAATTCTTGGAATCCAGATGCAGACAGGGAGGAGTGATGAGCAAAGGGGTCAGGACCAGGCTGGAGAAACCCACAGAAACTGCTGTCCTGAACAAGGGGGAGCTCATGGACTCTAGTCTGATAGCTGGAAAACCAACATAGGACCAACCCAGATTTCCTTAATGTGGTGTTAGTTGGGAGGACTGGGCAGTTCTATGGGGCCTCTGGTAGTGGATCAGTATTTATCCCTAGTTTATGAATGGACTTTGGGATCCCATTCCACATAGAGGGATACTCCCTCAGCCTAGAAACATGGGGGAGGGCCTAGGCAGACTTTGGAGACTCCCTATGGAAGGCCTCACCCTCCCTGGGGAACAGAAAGTGGGTGGGATGGGGGTTGGTGCAGGGAACAGGGGAGGATGGGAGGGTGAGGGAACTGGGATTGATATGTAAAACAAGCTTGTTTCTAATTTAAATTAAAAAGTAGGCATGTGCAGCCCTGTGGAGAAGGAAGGAACATATAAAATGATACTGTCACTTTTTTGTATTCTATTCATAATGCAGAAAGTGAAAAATACAGTAAGACCAGTAATTAGCAGTAAAGCAATTATATTACCTTGTTTAAAAAAAATTAGCTTTAAAGTTATTGTCTTGATGTAGACACTTAAGAAAAAGGGAAGAATAAAAAACAAGTTGCAGACATTAGTGATGATCCTGAAGTGTGTTATCTCCACGGGGGCGGTTTCCTTTACATTAGTGATCATTCCTTAAAGCCGCTGGACTCATGAGAAAGAGAAGAAAGCAAGCAAAGACAATGTTAAGGAGGGAGGTTTCAGGAAGGAGAAGGATGTCAAAGAGAATGTCCTTAGTATTTGGTCCAGTGTTCAGCCAGTACCCAGCATATGGGAAAAAGTAGAACTATGGTTCCCAAACAACTAGATCCCTAGGTCCCCTTTGCATTCTTTTTTCTTTTTGCTGTATATGTGTTTGCATGTCTGTGTGTGTGTGTGTGTGTGTGTGTGTGTGTGTGTGTGTGTGTGTGTGCGTGCGCGTGCGTGCATCCCTGTATTTGAGGCAGCTTTCATATGTAACTCTCACTATGCCAGTTTGGCCTCAAACTTACAATTCTCCTACCTGAGCCTCACAAGTCCTAGGATTACACCCATACCTCTTTCCTATCCTTAAAAGTTAATTGAAGACTACAAAGAATTTGTATTTACGTGCAGTTATAGCTGTAGACAATGGCTAGCTGAAAAATTACAACCATAACCATTTTCTAAGTATTTCATTAATTCATTTAAACTTAACAATGAAGCTTTCTTTCAGTAACTAACATATACAACACATGAAAAATAACTATACGAAGAAATGCAATTATACAGTTGTGTTGTGGTTGGAGACAGTGACAAAATGAGATGCAGATTCATGGGGGTCTATGTAATTCTCAGTTGCCGAGATAGGGGAAGAAAACTTTATGGGTAAAAATGTGCATGTGTTTCTTTTATATATCCTTCTATGGTTTGCTCACTGAAGTATGTAGTTTCTCATTGATTGTGGCATTTATTTAAAAACATTTCCATCTTGCTTCTATTAACACTGCCTGTGGCAGTTAATGGCACAGCCAATGGCACCGCTGTACCCCATTATAAAACTCCTCTTTTCTGAGTTTTCCTTGAGACGCTGCTGCAAACTGATTTGTGTTGTTACATTAATATGAGAAGTGGCTCTCCAGGGACACAATGGAATGGATGGGGCTTGTAAAACCCTTTTGACCTCTCATGTAAAAAGCCTCTCATTTTTCTTGAGACAGAAGAGCTGTTTGATGGTGGGAGTTGGGTGGACTGCACGAGCATCTTAGGTCTTTGCGATGAAATTGCATTGTAATTATTCCAACTTTAGAATTCTCTCTCTTTCACTTTCTATTTCCTGCTTGCTTCTAAGGATTTCTTTCTCTGCAACATTTCTTGGCTTGCCTGCTTCCATTATATTCTCGCCCAAGTTCTGTAGTAATTCATGGCCATCATAAGTCCATCAATAATCGTCTGCATCCTTGCTAGCTTCTTCTTGACTTTAGTCCAAAGCATCCTATGTCGAGTGGCATGGATGTGTCCTTTAATTATTATTTCAAGGAGGACACTCACAATCTAAGAAGCCTTGTGCTTTTTTGTTTGTGTGTGTGTGTTTTGTTTGTTTGTTTTGTTTTTAGAGATAGTGTTTCTCTGTATAACAGTCCTGGCTGTCCTAGAACTCACTTTTTGAACCAGGCTGGCCTCAAACTTATAGAGATCCACCTGCCTCTGCCTTCCAAGGGCTGGGATTAAAGGCATGTGCCACCACTGCCCAGAATGCCTTGAATAATTTTTAATGCAATCTCTAACCTATAGTATCCTCCACTTAGTAGCCCCTTGCCAGCCTATCCACTTGGACATCTCAGTCCAGGTATATAAACCCGTGTCTGATTTGCTCATACTGACTTCATCAAGAGAGCTTTGAATACTCAATCTCTCCTGCTCAGAATGCTTCTCACCTTCATTTTGGCAGAAAAATAATTGATTTTATTTTGTTTAGCTCTGTTTTTCAAGATTCATTACTGTGGGTCCCTTATCCTCACAGATGCTATTGAAGTACCACAGTTTCTTTTCTCCTTTTGCCCTACCCTTACCCCTCCCCCATTCATTCCTCTCTGTCTTGTCAGGAAGGCAGATCACAGCTCAAACCACATCAACAGGTATTTTCTGACCAGTGTTCCAATCATTGCACTAAAAACACTGATGTAGCTGTCAATGTACAGGTGTTTTGTTGCCGGTGTGATTAATATATACAATTCATTTAGTCTAACAGGATTACCCTCCACAATGTTGGTGAGCCACTTCCCATCATGTTTATGCTTAAGCAGAATCTGAGGTTTCCTGAAGAAATTCTAGCTCAAGAAGCAACATCAACTCCTACCTGCCTTTCTGGCCTGCTGGATTTATCTTTATCTTCCCCCCCCCCAGACCTCTTTAATCTCTGCCTCCTTTAAAACAAACAAACAAACAAACAAACAAAACAAACAAACAAACAAAAAGCCACAAATAGTTGTCATCATTTTCCTTTCCTTCTTGTGTTTTTTTGTTTGTTGTCTTTTGGTGTGTTTGTTGTCTTTTGGTTTGTTTGTTTGTGTTTTGAGCAAAACTTGAACCACACAGCCCAGCCTGCCCTTCTCAAGGTAATTCTTTGCTCTTGGCCTCCTAAGTGCTGAGATTACAGGTATGAGCCTCTAGGCCTAGCTGACACCTAGCTGCTTCTGTGTTCTGGCTAAAGTAGATGAAGAACCCCAGCCAGGGTGCCAGGGTGCTGTTGAAAAGGAAAAAGTGCCCTATGGCTTCTAAGGAGACTGGTTATTTTTCACTGATGAATACTTATACCTACATGTAGGTTTTTACAAAATTCACTGCACTAGGAAATCTGAACCAACATCAATGAACCTGTCTATACTTGTACCATTGCACTCCATTATTCTTTATTGAAATTGGAACCTTTTACAAGTGTGTGATTTTGTGACACCATCAGTTGGAAGTTCCAGTTCCCTCCTTTGTGGGTCTCTTCCAGAGGCTGACAATTCCCATTATCTAAGGTCCACAAAATATGTTCAGTATCCACACCACCACTCTTACCAGGAATGACCTAACTATTGGTGGATACATGTTTTCCAAAACTCACATTTTCACTTGAGTATGAATAGCAGGTTCATTGTATTCATATTCAATTAGAAATCTCAGCCATCCTGAGTCTCACAATACTCATCTCAAGAAAAGCAAAACAAAACAAACAAACAAAAACAAACTGTGTTCTATAAAATAGTTGCTAGCTCATCTTGGTTTTCTTTGGGAAAACTTGATATGTCATTTTGTAGACATAAACATGTGTGTTTCCCATCTAGTCATACAAATATTCAGAAAAATGGATGCCAAGGATGTGAGATTTAATAAGGGAAACTTTCACTGCTTTTAAGAGAATTTTCAAAAATCCTTTACATTGAATTTATTGGAGGAAACTTGTTATACTTTCCTCCCCACAAATATGAAGGCTGTAAAAGGGAACTCTTTTACAGTCCCATTGTGTCCCATTGCCTTGGTCTGCAACAGCACACTGTGTGGCTCCTGTACAGAGAATCAGGTGAAGTAGTATGAAAATGTTGCGCTTAAGAATCCCTAAGGAGGAGGTTTGGGCCTCCTCTGGCGCCTGGGGATACCCCGGGCCCTAGATACATGCTCTGGTCTTTCTTCTTGTAAAGCAAGAGAGACAGAAGTCAGTAGATTCTAGGCATCCTGCAAGCTGAGTACAGCAGGGCAAATGACCTGCAGCTGCTTCCTGCATGCTCATGAGAGGCTTCCTGGGGGAGCTTGATGTTCATCTAAACTTGGGAGCAGCAGAGGAAAACAGCTATCTCAGGCCTGAAGGGAAGAGGGTACTTGGAATGTTCTAAAGACAGAAAGGAGGCCTTGGTTCTGAGCCCAGGGAGGAGAGGGTGTGAGGGGGGAAGATCAGTGAAGTACTGTGTGCCCCACCTGAGCTGGCTCAGAAACCAGGCTCAAAGCCTGATGCTCTTGGGAAAGTTTTCGACTATAGGAAAACAGCCCTGGGGGGTTGGGGGGCAGGGGGGAGGCTGTATCTATTTCCCTTCCAACTCCTTCCTTCTGTAAGTAGCCATAGCCACTGATGAAGTTCTAACGCTGCAAATAGTGTAAAGAATATCCCCAAAGACAAAATATGGCATGATACGTATTTTATAAAATAAAAACCAAAACATAAGCGATGGGTGGTTGTGGTAGAGGTAAAAAGAAAGTGTAGAGAACAGGGTTAACAGTCAGAGAGAGGCATCCAGACAATGGCTTGGGGAGACTCCAGAGGGCAGAAATTTCACGTTCTGATGATATCCGGTGGCTTTGCTGGTATTTTGTATCTCACGAGGATCAGTGAAGGAAAGCAGACTGAAGTGGACCAGCTGGCAGTGGGAGCTGTTCTTCATGGCAGGCAATGTGTGGGGTGTAACATAAGAAGGGCGGAGAGTACAGCTCGCTGGCAGATCGATACTGTGCTTAGCATGCACAGAGCTAAGATTCAATCCCAGTACCACTCCCACTAAAACAAAAGAGAGGGGAGAGAGGAGCGCTGTCAAATACCAACACATCTTTCTATTTATTCGCCTTCCTAGCTTGTTTGGACCATGGTGATAATGCAAATACCAAGTGTAGCGTTGGGGGTCAGAACATGGGTCCTGGGAGAAGGCAGCTTGATTTTTGAAACCAACCGTTCAACCTAGGGCGCATTGCTGATCCCCCTAGGCCTCAGTGTCAACTGCAGGGTGGACTAGTGGCAGTCCCCTTGTAGGGCCACTGAGACATTTCCTGGGATGCAGCCCATTATTCACTGTCATTCCTAAGTCTCCTAATTGGCAGGAAGTATCTCTTCTGAATACACTCTCCCTCTACCCATTTTTTTTTTTTTTTCATTCATTGTTCAGGTAACTAGGGACCAAGAATGAAGCAGCTTTGTGTGTTGTGTTGTGTTTGTGAGGAAAAGGTTGTTAATCTGTTCTTAAGAATGTTTGAATTCAAGTCTTTTTGCCTGAGGATGATATTTTGATCTTAGATGATTGTTCTTTGAACAAGCAGTAAGAAAGCTAAATGAAACTGGGAGGCTCCATGCTCTTCCTGAAAAGAAGCTTCGGGGCTTTGGGCCAAAATGTGGCTGGAAATGAATTTCAGGAGCATCCACCATGGGCAGCCTGAGCGAGCTGGTGACAGGCACGTTCCCCTAAGAGTGGAGGAGCCCTGAGGAACCATGGGGCAGCTAGAGGAAGGGGTTTGGTGGGAACTGAAGGGCTGTCCCAGGCAAGGGCATTCTTAGTTCAGGGCTCCCCGCCGTGCATGGCTGTAGTTGTCTTGGGCAGGTTTGGAATCTACCTGAGTAGTGTATTTCCATAATTGTATTAGTTATTTTTTATATCACTGTTTCCAAATACCTGGCAAGAAACAACTTAAGGAAGGGGAATTAAGTTTTGACTGAGAGTGTCAACCCACCATTTTGGGGACAGCACAGCCAGCTAGTGGTGGCAAGAACAGTCATGTGGCTGGGACTCATTTCTCAGCAAGCCAGAAACACTGAAGCAAGAAAGGCTGTAACCCTCTATTTCAGCCCTAGGCTTACAGACCTAGGTCTCCCGGCCAGACCCAGGTCCATAAGGTTCCACAGCCTCCTAAAACAGCACCAGCAGCCAGGTACCAAGTATGAAAACCAATGAGCCTGCGGGGAAGGAATATTTTCACATCCAAACCAAAACAGTAGTTTAAACTCTTTTTCCTAAGGCAGGCCTGGCCCAGGCCTGACAGCCAGCAGAGACCACTGTGGCAGGAACCAGTGCCCTCCATAGCACACTCCAGAATTGCAGCCTGATGTTGGGTGCCCATGGCCAGGAGGACAGAACACGCAACAGCGATAGGGAGCTCCATTGCGGTAGCTGCTGTTAATAGCATCATCAGTGTGGTTATTTTAGGAACATTAATTGGAAGACGGGTGGTTAGATTCCAGCAGGTAAGTGACTGTCACAGTGGGACACACCAGCACTTCAGGACCTGACTTGGAAAGACTAGGTGTGCTGCACCTGCCTGCCACACGGCATCTGCTTCACGTTTCCGCTCACAAATAGAAACTCGATTTCTTTTTTTTCTTTCTGAAACCTTTTTTAAAATCCTCCCTTGGGATTAATCACATGCCACAACTCTTCATCAGGATGTGGAACAAACGTGCACAATTAGTGAAACACTTCCCACAGGTGACCGTGGGAGGCAGTTTCAAGCCCTGGCATGACTCAGTGCTAAAAGGTATACACTTGATGTTGACAGTGATGACAATACATCAGCAAGAGAAATATTTAGGCTATAATATTAAGTCAAATAAATCCTAAAATGGTACGGTTGTAAAAATATTAATCTGTGGTGTCGTTGAAAGGTTGGCCCGTTGGAAAGGTAGACTCATGGAGGTTGTCCGGGAGGTGGTACGATTACTCACAATAATGGTTTTTCCATTATTGTTTTTGTTATAAAAATAAAAGTAGAAATGATTAAGGATGGAGTATTGCCAAGAGGCTTCTGGACCTCATGAACCCCTCTGCTAAACAGCTGTGCTTTCAGCAGAAAAGAGGGGCTGCACATGCGGAGGAGCCGGCATGGAGTGCAGAGCTAAGCGCTGTTGTTATCACTCTGGGATGCATCCTCCTCTAACTGGCAATCCCGAGCCAGCGACTCCTCCAGCTTCCCGCAAAGACAGTGAGTGCTTCCCTTCCACATGGACAGCCCTTCCAGAGAAAAGGGAACGACAGTGGCTTCCTTTGGCTGTCAGGTTGATGCACTCAATTAAATGGAGCCCAATTCTAGAACCAGCTGAACCCTGTCATGCACAAACAAGGGACCTTGGGAAAATTGTGTGGCCTCACTGAGCCTCACTTTTGCTATCTGTAAAGTGGAGCGACAATTTCTTCTTTGTTGAGTCTTTGCTAGTAGGAAAGAAAAAGAAATGTGTTGCATGGCACCCAGGAAGCTGCTCGGTGAAGAGGGCACCTGCTGCGCCTGCTGCTGTGGGTGGGTGGGGTTGTCATTGTCACATTGGTATGACTAGAGAACCAGCTTTGTTTCACTCTCCTCACTCTCCTCCCTGAGGTTGGGCCCCATTGCCCCCATCCCCAGTGCTTTCTGTCCCATCTGGAGACATTATATACATGCCTCTTCCATTGGCATCCACTGCTTTCGTGTAGCAGCAGTGTCCTTTATATCTGTTACCACTTTCAGAGGCAGAGGCAGGATGCCAAATCACCAGGACATAGAAAGGCCAGGCCAGGCTTTCTGTGAAGAGCAGAAGAGCTGTGCCAACAGGTCTCTTGTAACTATGAAGCAAGTACATCCACCCAGATCTGTGCTGAGAACATGGTCTCAGTCTCAGTTCTGCTCGGAATTTGCTTCCTGAACCTTTCATTTGATTGTCCTCTGTCTAATGCCTTCCATCTTCCCCACTCCCAGAGAAGCAATGCTGGTACCATGTGGACATTTGTTACATATTTACTAAGAGCCCAGCTAATTACTTAAATGCAAAATCAATGCGTCTGAGGAGTTCACAGACTTAGGGGACACCAAGATCTTAGTACCTTTTCCTCTGGGACATATGACAGCTATGAACACATCTGGGAGTTTTACACACACACACACACACACACACACACACACTGTTACCATGTGCCATTGGCCCTTGGAAATGTAACAAGGGGATTCCAACAGAAAGTTCTTTGTAAATTCCATGTGTCTGGAGGCAGAGGTCAGTTTGCTCATATTGTTAAGAGGGTCTCCACATGAATGGAACTATCAGGGGGACTGCAACAGGGGCAAAGGGTGGCTCAGAGCTGAATCTGCTCTGGCAGTTAATGGATGTTAAATAACTGAAAGAATCAAGTGAGAGGTGGGCAGCCGCTGCCTTGATGAGCCTGCAGTGAACTGAAGGAACTGGGAACACTTGCAGCTTGGCCATGTCCATTTCAGCCCTGGGGTAGCATTCTTTGTTCATTGCAGACGGTGGCAGGAACTTCCAGTCATAGGGACAGTTTCATGAAAAACATAAATGGAGGAATTATGCCTGCTTGTGAGTCTACCCATTAATTTGGTTGTATTTCAGAATAATCCAACAGCTGGGAATGGCCTGATACAGCTTTGTAAATGTGCTTAGAAGGAACTCAGTGTTTTCGTATGGTGACATTTGGAGGGAAATTATGGATTTCAGAGCATTACAGCTTTATTGGGTTTTTGTTTGTTTTGTTTTATTCTTTTGTTTTGAGCTTTGCTTATTTTGAAGTGAGGTTTGCCGATGCTGTTTATTCATGACGATCGAGGGGCAAGGAGGTAAAGGGAATAATTCTGCTCATCTAGAAAGAATGACTTCTTCAAAATGATTTTTGCTGTTGGCAAAGCTGAGAATTTATTCACAGGAGTCCCTGCCTGCAATAAGTGACAGGAAAAACACACTGTGCACTGTAGATCGCTTTAGCTGGTAGCAAATGGGCTTAAATCACAGTGTGAGCTGGGTGTGTACAGCAGCCCCAGCTAGTTCTCAAACCCCTCAAGCACAGTTGGGCTTTCTCCAGAAAAGAGCCAAGTCCTTGCCTGTAAGCTGTTCTTAAGGCAGACATGGCTACCCTATCCTTGTCCTCCTGTTCTCCCTCCCTCCACTATGCAGAGACTGGGCCACCCTTAAACCCCTGTCTAAGCTCTCTAGTTCTCCCTCTGACTTTGGAGATTATGGGAGGAAACCTCCCTTGTCTCCATCAGTGTCTGATGTGCTTATGACAGTGGCCTGCTCAGCAGGCTGCCAGGCCACCATACTCCCCAGAAAGCTGCCAGTGAGATCCAATGGCTGTGGGCATTTGTGCTGCTCACTCGTCCACAGATGGCTGTTGTTTCCATTTCTCACAACTTAACAGAAAGGGACACTTAAACAAAGCAAGCATTTAGTTCCAGACAGCATCAATTTCCCACTGCAGGAAAGATCCCAGGCCTGGCAGCTGTCACCAGCATTGGTTTTAAGCCTGCACTGATGGACTGGCCTTCTCTAAGTAACTGATGAACAATTTTTGCTAATAAATGGCCCCAGGACCAGATTAGACCAACAGACTGTCCCCTGATGCTGGGACAGGTCCTCCTAGAGTGAGACTAAGGGCAGTGGAGAGGATCTGGGGAGAGACGACAGGGTAGCAAGGTACAGACACATGCAGGATCTGGAAGCTTATTCAGAAAAGGCAACTTGCATTGGTGGTCTGTGTTGTCAGAGGTGAGGTTTACACTCCTGTTTCTCTTCTCTTGGGGGGATTTCTAGACAATTTCATAAAATACATTTGGACTCTTCTATATTCAGAGTTCAGCCTCTGGACTTCCTGGACTCTCTGCTCCTGAATGTCAAACACACTGATTAAACGTAAGTGCCTGTGCCCTCATTTTATTGCACAGGTGCCCATGCCTTTGATGTTCATTTGCATTTGTTTGCTTTTGAGGTTTCCAAATGTAAAATGATTCAATAGGTTCCTTCACTTATCCAAACCTCTGCCCGGTTCCCGGGGGGTAACTCCTGAGTCCTTCTAACCTAACACAACTGCCATGTTAGCCATCATTCTTTATACAGGGTCTTCCTGTGTGTAGCAGGGTATTCAGCAGACACTCTGATCCCTAGCAACCATAAGCCAGGAGCAGCATCCCCTCTCCTCCAATCAAGACCACAAAAAGATACCTCCAGGCCATCAAATGGCCCTGGAGGAAAACATTACTCCAGTTAAACATTTCCTCTGTTGAGAACCACTGGTCTACAGGAGCACCCAAGAGCAACCCACCCGTTGTGAATGAGCCAACCTGAATGGGGTACATGGACTCATCTGTTAGGTACCAGTCAGTTTTTCATCACTGTGACAAAGTAGCTACATGAATGACTTAAAGTAAGAAGGGTTCATTCAACTAATTGAGCTCAGTTTCAGATTTGTAGTTTATGGACTCTTGGCCCTGTATTGAGTATATATCAACATAGTACATCATGCAGTGTATGTCAGAGAAGGTCTGTTTTTATGTGGAGGATGGAAAATGAAAAGTGAGGTAAGAAAGGGCAGCCAGGACCCCTAGTTCCACTTCAGCATCACCCCCCAGTGACCAGATGTGGTCAACTAGCTCACCTCCTAATGGTGTTAGCACTTTCAATAATATCACAGGCTGAGGACCAAACCTTAGCCATGGTCACTGGAGAACATTCCAGATCCACACTATCTCTTCAGTTATCATCTTCTGTATACCCACTGATCTCCCCATCTGTTTATAGCACTAACCCGCCAACCACAGGGCAGTAGTAGTATATGGGATCTAGACACTCGCCCTCTATGACTAACTGCCCTCGTCCTTGTCTGACCTTTTGCAGATGAGGAAAAAGCACTGCCCACCAAGTGGGAAATGGAGCAGGGTTGTGATCGTACCAGGCATTGTGGGCACAAGATGGAATGGAGGGGAAGGTTAAATGGAGGTGATGATTAGGGAGCCAGGCTGTTATTCACTGACAGTGCTTATCTAGCTTGTCCAAGGATCTAGTTTCAACCCCTAGTACTGCTGAAAACAGAAACAAAAGAAAATCTAGATTCTGAATAGAAAGTGAAGACCACAGGCAAGTTAAGAACCAGTATTTGGCATGTGTTTAGTAAGGATGAGGAGGGTGAGCACTGGAAGATGGCAGTTGATAAGATTCAGATACTGAGGCTGGAAAGCATGATAAGTACACTTGAGAAAGTCCACACTGTGATCCAATAATAGAACCAGAGAACACAGTAGGCAAGAGAGAAGGTAGTAGATCAAGTTCAAACCAGGTTGATCTGAGCCCTATAGACAGGAAGACCCTGGAGGTATTTTGCCAGCATTTAGGAATGTGGGCTCTGCCCTCTTGTAGCAGCTGATGGAAGCAGAAACACTGAGCTGAACTCCTGGAATCCAGTTGCAGAGAGGGAGGAATGATAAGAAAATGGGGTCAAGACCAGACTACAGAAACCCAGAGACAGCTGATCTGAACAAGGGGGAGCTAATGGACCCCCACACTGATAGCTGGGAAACCAGCATTAGACCGACTCAGAACCCCTGAATGTGGGTCTCAGTTAGAAGGCCTGGGCAGTCTAAGGGACCTCAGACAGTGGAACCAGGATGTATCCCTGGAGCACATTCCCCATAGAGGGATACTCCCTTAGCCTAGAGGCAGGAGGGAGGGCCTAGTCCTTACTCCAAATGACTTGATAGATTTTGATGATCCCCCCTGGAAGGCATCACCCTCCCTGTGGAGTGGGGGCTGGGGATTGGAGGGGGATCAAGGGTCATGGGAGGGAGGGAGAGGGATCTGGGATCGATATGTAAAATAAGAAAAAATAATAAAGATATATATACGCATGCCCTGAGGATAATCAGTATGGTGTTCTCCTTTTAGTGAATGCTGAAACCATGCACATAGGAAGAGCAAAGGGAGAAGGAGGGAGGGAGGGAGGGAGGGAGGGAGGGAGGGAGGGAGGGAGGGAGGGAGGATTAGAGAGAAGGTCTGGCAGCACCTACATCCAGGAGTTGTGCAGGGGAACGGAGTAGAGGCTGGAAACAAACGTAGATACTGAGCCTATGAAGCAGTGGTCTGGTATTCACCCCAATACCTCAGGAGCATGTGAGACAGGTTCCAAAGAGGATGTTGGCGTCACTGCACATAGTCCAAAGATCTAGACGGAGAGGTGGAGAAGCATATCCCTGAAGATTTATGGAAGGTCTCGGTTTGCAGCTATAGGAAAAGTACGAAGGGGCCTCATCCTTAGCTATGGTCTTTTAAGGGAGCTGCTTAGAAAAGGTGACAAACAGAACAGAAGCCTTTAGATACATTTAAAAGAACGTGAGTTTCCTTCAGAGAAGGGGAGATTGGAACCATTTTAAGAGCAGAGGCAGGAGCCAGTATCCAGGAAAAACTCTAGAGGGTGGGAAAGAGAAGGGGCAGGCCAGGTGGGAATGTGACTTCCTTTAACCCCAGTCCTAGGTGCCTATAAGACTCACTAGATTATCAGTGGACCTTTGTCCAACAAGAATTGTGATTTGGGGAAAATTGTTTTCTGAAGACATCAAAGGGTAGTGATAGGTTTGTATCAGTGACTGTGTCCAAGCCTGGTACCAAGAGAGAGAGTCAGCCTCCTTCCTAGTGACAAAAATATTTATCACCAGGGACACATTATCCAAGAGTTGGCAACCTTTCAGAGGCCATGAGCTAAGCTTCAGCTGTTCATCCCTCTGAATGGTTCTCCTGTTAGCAGTGATCCTACCTCCTCCCATTGCTGGGAATTGGTAAATGACAATTGCTCATTTTAGGGCATGTATATTGTGTCCCAAGTTCTGTACTAAGAGCTTTACATGGATCAACTCTGTTGATCCACTTTGTCCTAAGTGGCCATTTAAAGATGAGGAAATAGATGCCCAATAAAGTTAAATAACTTGGCAGACATCACACAGCTACCAAGCATTATAGCTGGGTTGCAAATCCACACCACTGGCTCTGAAAGTGTTTCTGAGGAAGTGACCGAAAGCTGGGATGCGTGCGCATGCCGTGACCTTGCTCCAATGGCCTGAAGAGTCTCGGGAAGTTAGCTCATATGACCAGCATCTGAGATGGTGACAACCTAGGGCATTTCAGAGAACCTGGAGATCAGACTTGTTAAGGCAGGAAGGACCTGGGGAAGGAGGGTGCATTAACTGGACAGCCTCCCAGGAACCAGAATATTAAGCCCCTTCCTCATCTTCTCTACCCAGTTTCTAGTGTCCTCTTCTCATGCTCCCTTGCTCTGCTGCTTATCTCCTCTTTCTCTCCTTTAAGACATGCAGCCCTCAGTACCCACTACCTATGCTGAGCTGTATCCCAGCTCTCAGAGTGAGATACTAGAGCCTCATGATGCTTGTCACATGGCCTCATTATAGCCAGAGGGCCCAAAGCTGAGCCTGTTAAAACATGGGAGTATAAAATTTTTAATGAACCATGTTTGCCATCTTAGCCTGTGATCTCTTGAGCATCCCTCATTGAGCCACCAGTATCATGATGCCATGGGAGGCAGAAGCTGGGCAGACTGTGAACTTGGAGCTCAAAGCTCCTTTGCAGTGAAATTCCATTCTAAGCTATGGCTGCTTTCTGATCTTGCTTTGTCTTCTCCAACATCCTTTCTCATTAAAAATTGAAGAGCATAAAAATAGGCCCCTTGGTCCCTTCTAGGGACTCAAAGAATGTTACCTGAAGCTGTACCCTCCCCTGATCAAAGTCCTCACATGATTTACCCCATTAAATATCATCAGGGTCCCATGTGCCTGTGCCACACAGAGTCTCAAGCTGAGCTGGATGAACACCCCCCAGGTTCATTCGGGTTTGCCCTCCTACTCTACCTCCTCTTCTCCTGCAGGGTCCCGGCAACGCCACCCCAGAGATTTCCCCACTTGGGACCTGTGTTTCTGCTATTCTGTCTCACCCGCACACTCTGCCCTTTGAGCCTCCTTGAGTGAGTCTTTGTATTGCTCCTTACTGGTGTGCCCATCTTTGCTGGATTAAAAGTCACCTCAATAATAAAGCAAACATTGCCTTCGTCCTGACATGTGCCAGCCAGCATGCTAGATGCTGAGGATGCAAAAGTCAGTGAACAGTCAACAGAAGTGACAGGCCTGACCGCCCATGGTGCAGGGCAGGAGCTGCGCACATGCAATTTCCTCAGGGCAGACTCCCTTATGTGGTCAGCCTCTCCCCAGTGAGCTGGGCCCTCCTGCATCAATTGTTAATCAAGAAAATACCCTACAAACATCCCTGCTGGCCACACCACACAAAGCTGATAGCCTGAATCCAGTCCCTAGTGGAAGGGGAGAACCAATAGAGGGAGAAGAAAGCAACTCTCAGAACTTGTCCATTGGTTTTCTGGTGTCAACATGCATTGCTGCACAGCTGGGGGGGGGGCAGGGATATGAATTTCACATAAACAACTGTTGTGTTCATCACAAGAGAATTTGAGCAGACATTCTTGTTGTAGAGGTGGTCCTGTCAGGAGGGGAGTGTACATCGGGATAGGCCAGCATCTATGACATCTAAGACCCTTTCCATGGAATAGCAGATCCTCCAGCAGTTCCTTTGTGTCCCCTGGTAAGCCTCCCTATTGCTTCCTTCTTTACTTTTCTCCAGAAATAGGATTTCATCATATATTTATCTTTTCTAAGGCCCATTCTTCCATTCACAGCCCTGAGTTAGCACCGCTCCTACAGTATGTAATTATGCCAAGTACCATTCTAGCTTTGCAAAACTGTCTGCCCCTCACCCAGCCCCACCCTGCAGGACAGGTGAGGACCTCTAAGGGTGACTGCCCAGCCCAACCTTCCTCCCAGCTGCCACCTTAGAAGACAAGGCACAGGAAGTCTTGGGCTGGATGGCTTCTCTTCTCCCAGGCTGAGGGTTTGTGCGATTTTAACTTATTTGCAGATAATTAACCTCGGGGTCAAAATGCCCTGCCTTTCTGCCTGGGCAGAGATTGAATCAGAGTTGGGGAAAGGAGTGATTGCTGTAGAGAATTAAAGCTTCTTGATGAATGCCGCTGTCATGACATGGAGAGGAAATTACAGTCACACTTCTGCAATGTAATTAAAAAACCAAAAAAGCAAAGATGAATGAAATACCCACAAGTGAAAATGGGATTTGGTTTCTGGAGGAGGAGATTGGAGTTCTGTCGCTCGCATGTGGGTTGGGTCCTGAGTCACTTCGGGTGCAGCTGGGGTCACACAGAGCATTCATCTTTCAGTGCCACCAAGAAAGGAAGTTTTGTACTTTAAAATGATGGGATTTCCCCCCCTCTTGTCTTTTTCTAAAATGTTAAAAATCTCTCACTGTCCCAGGAAGGGTTTTCCCTGCTCACCATTGCCATGTCCGACTCTCCGGGCTTTCTTTGCCCCTGCTCAGGAGCACCTGTAACCCCGAGCTGGGTATGTCAAACCGTGGAGCCTTCACTGTTTCCTCCTTCATCTTCTTCACTTATGACGTGAAGTCTGTCCTATATTTACGGTCCCTACCACAATTTGAACTATAACTGTAAAACAGGAGAGGCCCTGGCTGCTCTGTACCAAGGGATCGGGCAGTATGTAGCTATGAAACCAAATACCTGGGCCCTGGACCCCTGCCTAGTTCCTGGTTGTATAACTCTAAGAAGAATCCTCTGTGATTGTCACCTTCTGTGTTGAATAGGAGTCAGAATAATTTCGTCATCAGATCTATTCTGAGAGTTAAATGAATTGGTGTAAGTCTAGCTCATAAGACCAGAGGAAAAGCAAGATACTGAAATCACTATTAAGTCATGGGGTTAAAAAATGTTGAGGGGCTCGATATTGCAGCATCCTGTTGTAGACAATGGCCATCACCTCTTGTCAATAATAGCAACACATGACACAGCTAGTGTCACCTTGCACCCGCACTGAGGGAGCAAAAGGGGAGAAATACTGATGCCCAGCTCTCTTTCTCCCTTTTGTTCAGCACAATACCCCACTTAGAATGGTGCCACTCACATTTGAAGTTGACCTTTCACCTTCGTTAACACAAACTAGAAACTCCTTCACAGACATGTCCAGGGGTGTGTCTCCTAGGTGATTCTAGAGCCTACCAGGTAACATCATTAACAATTACATTATTTAATGGCATAGAAGTATTGCTCATCTTAACCATCTGTGAATGACCTACTCAGAGTCATACAGCTAGTTAGTAGTGATACTGCAATATTTCAAATCACTTGTATCTATCTGTCACTAGGTGTTTCTTCCATGATTCTCCACTTGACATAGGTAGATCATCCTGTCAGTAGATAGTACCAAGGAAAATGAGATTTTCAGTGGCTTCCAGTCAGCCTCTGGCCTCCTGGCTCCATCAGCTCCGTGGCACGGATGGAATCATCAGGGCTGTGCGTGGTGACACATGTACACTCCTAGCTCTGTTCTCCCAGGGGTAGTTATTCATTGACTACTAGAGGTTGAAATCCCTTATTGCAAATGTTTGAGACGGGAAATATTTCAGATTTAGGATTTTTTAAAATTTAGGACTATTTACATATACGCATGATGAGATATTTGGGCAATGGGCCTGAAGTCATAACATTTATATACATCTTATCCACATCACTTGAAAAACATTCTATATTGTTTTGTTTGTGTTTTTGAAAAGAATGTCTTTGTATCAGCAACTAGCTGATACATGTCCTCATGATCTGCCTGCCTCAGACATCCTGGTGCTGATTTTACAGATATGTACTACTACTACATTCAGCATACAAAGGTACCTGGCAGCTCACCTGGGCCAGAGCACCCAGCTCTAAGCTCTCAGCAGCAGCTGTGCAGGGAGAGGTCAGCTCCTCACCAGGAGGCCAGGGCAGGCAGCCACTGGCTTCCAAAAAGGAGCCACCAAAGATAGAGCACAATTCAGAATCCATGGTTTCCCTCACAGCCTGGCTTGGAAGTCTCACACAATCTATTCTGCCCTACTGTGCTCTCCACACAGCAGTCCAGGTGCAATGTGGGAGAGCTGACACACAGCAGGAATTCCAGGAGCTGGGGATCTTCAGGGAGCTCCAAAGGGGATGGAGAGTTAGAGTGGGACAGTCTCATCTCTGGAAAGTCGTCCCTCTCTCCCCTGCTCTTCCCACTGCTTCTTTTCCTCCTCTTCCCAACTGTTGACTCTAGAAAGTACCACCCACCCAGCTTAAAGCCTTGGAGAAGGTTCAGTCTACATTTACCGGTCATCTGCATGGTTCAGAGTGTGAAATCTCGTGCAAAACACTCAACTGATGATATCAACTTTAAAAGAAAAGCTGGAAACTGGAGTCTGCAGTTTAACCTCGAGGGATCTTTTTCACTTGCGTGTCCCCTCACTGTTTACCATAGAAATGGCTACAGATCTTTAAATAGACTAGCAGAATTCAGCTCTGTTTTAAATGTAAAACCATCATAGGTGCTAGAACACTTCTTTTTTTAATCCAGAAGGACGAGTTATCTAAGAGGTTGAATACTAGCAAGCTAGTCTATGCTGGCTGCTTGAGAAATTGCACCCCTCAGCCCACACCCCTTAGCTGTCCCACCGCCCCATTCACGCAGGAGTCCCCACCTGCCTGCCTTCCCTCCATGCTGAAACAAATGACTCTGGGTGAAGACAGTGACTTAAATGTACTTTGTTGCCACATTACCCTTATCTTCTAGGAAGGGAAGGAAATTAAACAGCACATGATCCAGACATCAGCAACATAGTTAAGGCGTCATAAAGGGAGTCCACAAGGCTGCTTCCCACAGAAGCAAAGAAGCCAAGACCTCATACAGACTCAGAATCAGGCTGAGAGATCCTAAAGGGCAATAGGGAAAAGCAAGAAATCAAATATTCAAAAGTCACCTTCCGGACTTCAGGAGCCCATTCCCCGTGGAGGGATACTCCCTTAGCCTAGAGAGGCGGGGGAAGGGCCTAAGCCCTCCCCCAAATGACTTGACAAATTTTGATGATCCCTCCTGGAAGGGCTCACACCCTCCCTGTGGAGTGCATGGTGGATGAGAGAGGGGATAGGTGGGGGACATGGAAGGGTGGGAGGGAGAGGGAACTGGGATCAATGTATAAAATAAGAAAAAATATTAAAAACAAAACAAAACAACAACAACAAAAAAGTCACGTTCCACAGGGAGGCAAGGGAGCCCACCCTCTTTCCCTTTTTGGAGTAGAGTAAGTTGGGATGTTATCATGTGACTGAACTAATGTTATCACATAGCTTCCTTTTCCTCATCCTAGACATGGCCTGGAGACTCAGTTTTGGCTGAGGAGAATGAACAGAAGTTTCTATGTGAGTCCCCAGGGCAGTGGTTCTCAACCTGTGGATCACAACCCCTGGAAATCAAATGACCTTTTCACAGGGGTTGCCTAAGACAATCCTGAATATCAAACATTTATATTGTGATTCATAACAGTAGTAATATTACAGTTTAAAGTAGCAATGAAAACCATTGTATGGTTGGGGTCACCGTCACACCGTATTAAAGGGTTGCAGCATTAGGAAGGTAGAGAACCACTTCCCTGGGAGCTTTGGCCTGGCAGACCCCTGTAAGGTGTATGGTTTTTCCGTCTGCCGCCGCTAGTCATGTCCCACCGCTGCGCCAGCCCCAATTAATACACTGAGACCCTGTATTAGATATAATTCTGTTGGCCCGGTTACTTGTTTCTTATCGGCTAGCTCTGTCTTAAGTATTAACCCATTTCTGCTGATCTATGTATTTCTCTTACTGGGGAGCCAGCCGGCATACTGCTTCCTCCCCACTCTCCATCTTGGCTTCTCCTTCCTACTTTCTCTTTCCTCCTTGTTTCCTAGTCCCGCCTATCTTGCTTTCCTATTGGCCAACAGTGCTTTATTCATTAACCAGTATGAGAAACATATACAGAATGACATCTCCCATCAGACCCCTATGACCTTCTCCTATGCAGCCTTATCTCTTGTCTGTGTAGTGTGACTGGTGTCTCGGCGGCCATCTTGCAGCCATTAGGGAACATGTATATGCTCAAGATGGTGAAATAGAAAGAGGAAAGAGCCTCGATCCCTTATCACAATAACAACAGCTTCTTTGGTCTTTGCCCCTCCAGATTATTTTGCATGTGTTTAAGCCAGGTCAGTTTTGTGTTTGTGCTGTTTGAATGTAGCTGAACTGATCAGAAATGATGCTGTGTGCCAAGACTGTACAGAGCTAGGATGTGTCATTCTACTGAAACTCATAAAAGAAATAGGATCCCGAGTAGAGCAGGAACTCCATGTATGTGTAATGCAGTCTACAGTGAGGTCAGTGAATGAGAGTCAGAACAGCAAGGATGAATGACATATGAGTGGATGCTAGAGACTGTCCTAGAAGAAGAAACCAAGAGAGTCTCCACTACATGGCTATCTACGTGATTAAAGGGGTGTTTTTATCACCAGAAAACTCAAACTTTTATACAAGCTTAAAGTAATTTTTTTATCATTATTTCTGCAAAAAATGTTTTTATTAAAGGAAACACCATATGGTAACATCAAGAAGAGCTGGTTACAAGTCACGAAGCTCGTTGGATTACTTTCCAACAGTTAAATCCAAAATACTTATCACAGACCCTGCATTTAGAAGAAAAAAAGGCGAAGCTTTCAGGATGCCTGAAAGAAAAGTTTCATGAACAATGAGCAGTTGTTGTTGTGGCTGTTTTCATTTTCTAGACTGCAAAGCTGAAGCTTATAAGATGGGATGTTCAATTCAAAGTATTTAACAACCAGTAGCACCTGGCCCTGCTTCCTCACAGCAAAAATGTCAGGCGCCAGAGAGTTCCACCCAGGGGAAACAGCTTCTTTGTGGCTACAGCCAGCCTCCTTCTCTCCATGTACTTAGTATACACCACTATCTATTTTCTTGTTGTTTTATATGCATGTCATCGTGTTCTCTGTAACCTTCTGCAGTGGGTTTTCTACACTGCATAATTCCCTTGAAATGCCTGCAAGGTAGTGCATATATCAAACAAGACTACTTCCTACCTGCTGCTGTTGCAACAGCATTTTCACTTGATGGCTAGAAACCCTCTGTTCCTCTCCTCAAAACCCTAGACCCAACCATCTGTTAAATGTACTTGTTGCATCATTTGATTTGATGGTCTCGGTATCTCTACATGTAGATATTGCCACTGATGCCATTTTACTGGAGAAGCAATTAAGGTTTAGAAAAATAAACTCTATCAAGATCAGATACCAAAGTCACACTTGACACAGGGTTTAAAAGCACCTAGAGCTTTGTAGTTCAAAGAGAAAACCAGACCAAAGGCCCTGACTGTGCAGGCGCTTGCACGGCCTCAGGGCACATCCTTATGCTGAAGATACTTGGTGCTTGCTTTCCTCTATGCTGTGACCAGGGTTCATGGAACCTCTCCCAACATTCTCTGTTCCCCCTGCCTCTGGGCTGCCCTCCTATTGAGCAGAGTTTCCCTGTGCTGGTGTGTGTGTGTGGGGGGGGGGGGGTAGGGTTCGTGTGTAATGTAATGGTAAACACTGGTATGGCAGTTTGAACTGTGGTGCATCATCTCCACTCAGCCCTCTGCACATTCTATTGTGTCCTGTTTCCTCCTGATTCATTCCCACTGTGAGCAGGATTGGGATTGCGAACAGCTGGGAACATCTCCAGCATTGTGGCTCAGCTCATGAGCACTTCCACTGTACCTATAGGCACTTTGGATCGCACCCCTGTGACTACTCATCAGCATCCAGGTCTACCACAGCATCTTTGACTGCTCTGGATGACTTCTCTGAGCTGTATTCTAGGCGAACTCAACCACAATGGCCTCTGTTTACTCAGCTCCAGACACAAAGAGTCTGTGTGCATTGGCTTTGGGAAGGTCTTAAGATTTGTGAGTACCTGCAGCCAGCTTTGTCCCCCAAGTTTCTTTGAAAGTCTTGCTGGGTTTGATGTTTCCTAAATCATTTCTTAGCCTTTGTTACAAGGATGCTCACATACAGTGGGCTCATAAGGCACTTGTTGGTGTCTCCTTCCAACAGATCCAGTTTGGAATACAGGATTTCACTCTCCCAAAATTTTGTGTTTAATCATCTCACATTCTCCCCATCCCTGATTCTGTCACCATCCTTGTGTATTTCGTCTCTTCCTGGATTTCTTATCCCTTTCATTCTAGCCATAATTTGTATAAGAGAACATCTGAGGAATGAAAGTAGGAAGATGAATGGGCATACTAATGGAATAAGAATTCCAATAGGTCGCTGTGTTTATTTTTCTCAATATATGTAGTATCTTGTAGATTCTAGCTCCAATGAATATTTTGCTGGTCAAACTTTTCCCCCTAAGTACAAAGCTTCCCCTTATTTTTTCTCTATGAAAATTTTTTTCTCTTAGTGTTTGGTTGGCTGCTTGCTTTTTTCTACAGTCCTACAGCCTCACCACTACTTCCCCTCCCCCTACTTGCCCCCTGCATTTTCAATGTCTTCAAGAGGAAGATGTGTTTGAGAAGTATTACAGTCACAGGAGAATCAGGTAGCATTGTTATCCCATAGTAATTACTTTACAATAGAAAAACTATCTTAAAGGAACTCTTGAACTTAGAAACAAAGCAAATAACCACATTACTGTTGACAAATGGGGTCACAACACTCAAGAGAATATGTGCTTTTGTCCGATGGCCAACCAGTTATATCCAGATTTATAGGTGTTTGAGTGGGGCAAATATAAGAATCTTCCTTTAGGGGGGCATGCATTCTATAAATTCTGCAGGTAACTAGACCATGAATCATACTGAACCCTTCATTCAGGCTTTGTTCCTTTCTATGCATATTAGTGACAAAGTTAATTGGTTAAGTCAGGCAAAGTCAGAGATTAATAATGCAAGTAGAATAATTAGAATGATGCACTATTATAATGAAACTTATTCAAAATTCATAAATTATTTATTTCTGGTATTATTTCAGACATCATTGACTGTGTATAACTCCATCCCTCGGAAGTAGATCAAAAGGACTATAAGAGGATCATGGGATAGAGGCAGAATATTTGGGATCAATAATGGCATCACTCTTCAGTGCCTTGTGGGTTATATCTAATGATATAAGTTTTGCAATTTTTCTCCCAGCAGTAATCCCAAGCCCTCTCAAGAACCTTGAGATGGATCCTTTAAGGATTCCGTTATCATATGAAATGACAGCTGAAGCTCTTTTCAAACCTTTCACTTTTCTCATCTTCTGGTGGAACACTTTAACTTGGTGACTTTTGTCCTTCAAAAATGGAAAACATGGAGACCTTCCTTCCTCCACCTTAGCCCTAAGCACTAGCATCCCCATCCTAAATAACAGCAGGTCAGGCCAGAAGCTTCCATGACCTTTCTTGTGGTGGTTGAAAGGCCATTGTGTATATTGTGTTCTCCAGAATACTTGATCAATGATTCTAATTCTGTTGTCTCGATGCTGCTGTATAAAGTGTTGGTTTGAATATTCGCAAGTGAAATCCATGCTCTATCATGACCTTCTGAAAGTTTCATGGTAGGTCTTTAGCAACATGGGTTAAAACAAAACCATGTTCTCTCTAGTGCAGTTATTGGAGGCTCATATCCACAGTGAAAATTGTTTTCACATTTAGGGGAGCTTCTTAAGGGAGGCCCCTATTGGTAAGTACCCTAGAAAGTACATTCTTTGAGAACATGTTGAGTTTAAACTTGACCATGTCACTCTTATGTTAGTCATCTTTCCATGATAGCAAAACACCTAAGATAACCAAGGGATGAAGAGGAAAGATTTCTTTTGGTTCGCAGCGTTTGAGATTTCAGTGCATGATCAGCTGAGTGCCATTGCTTTCAGAACTCTAACAAGGTATACAACATACAATGAGACATACAACTATAATATCATGTCGGGAGCACATTATAGAGTAAAGCTGTTCACCTAAAGTCTAAAGCCAGAGTAGAAAGGAAGATTCCTGTGACCCCACTCATCCCTACTTTATTCAAGTTTCTGTAGTCTCCCAGTAGCATCATTGTCTGGGGACCAACCTGTGTTTAGGGAATATAGCAGTGTTCCTTGGAGGAAGTAATAAAAGCAAGGCATTCTGTCAGCAGTCAGCAGCAATGTCAATTACTAACACTATTGCACAGTAATAGGTTTCCTTTCATTGACAGCTAAATATTAAGAGAACTCGTATGTGTGTATGTGTCCGTGTGTCTGTGTTTGTCTGTATGTGTCTGTGCATGTGTAACTATTACTGTCTACCCCCGCCCCAGTAGCCTCCCTTACTTATTATATGACAGCCATATTGTTTCAGTCATTGACTTCTGTTTTTCTACTAGGTCCAAACTAACAGTGCAAAGCACTTCTGACATGGCATGGCTTATGGAGGAAGTGGTGACCTAAGAGATTAGTTATTGGTAGCTAGGCCTGGGCCCTCCTCTAAGGAGTAGCTCAGAGAATGTGTGTTCCTGTGGGCCAGAACCTGGACTCACAGGTACAAATCTGAGCACCATGCCACAGTATGCGAAAGAACAGGCCCGAAAAGGCAGTGAGAATCTGAGCCAGGTCCTCCACAGTAAGACAGTGTTATCACTGCCCTGCAGTCTTAGAGGCTAGCAAGTTCAGGGATTCTGGTGTAACTAACAACACATCTGAGTGGCACTGATCAGTGTGCGAGCACACTACCCATCAGTAGTAATCAGCACTATATAAGCTCTATCTATGGAGGAACCAGAGGCTATAGAGGGCTCAGCAGCTTTCCTGAGTCCAGAACTAGTAGTTAGCAAAGCTGAGTACAAACCCATCCTGGCTTGTTCCTACACAACCTTCCTCCCCAAAGGGTTCCATCCATCCCTGTATCCTGACCCGCACACACCCAGAAGGTGCTCACTTTCTGGGAAGCAAGAGGAACCACAGTACCACTTTGCCTCTGAGCCTAAGTACATGAAGACTGGAGCACAGAACAAGAGCTCATCAGCTTCTGCCCTGAGCCTCCCATCTCCAGGGCAGTCCTGAAGTTGGTGTGTAGCCATGGGAACTGCACAGAAGGCAGCCCATTAATTCTTTAGTCCATTTTATTACCACATATAATGTACCTACAGAAACGGGCCATAAAACATAAATATACAGTATAGTGAACATCATAAAAGTAATGTCCTAGTCAAAATCTGTTTAGATTTGGCAATTATATCATCAATGGCAATGATCGTCACAGGTATTTCCCCATCCTGGCCATGCCTACATCTGCAGCATTTGTACTCTCTAGGAAAGTCTTGGTATTTATACCGTACACAAGGCCACCCTGAATATCTACAGAAAACACCCACAAAATAGTGCCTGGCTCCCAAGGTGGCATAACTATAATTCCAGCACTGGAAAGGCAGAGGTGCAAAAATAAGCAGTTCAAGATCATCATTGACTACATAGTGAGTTCCAAGCCAACCCAAGCAGTTCTAGACCATGTCTTTACAAAAGCAAAAGGATGCTCTGGAAAGGAACAGTTCCAAACATCAAATTGCTTTTCTGGGGAAGGGTGATGGTGGTGGCAGAGCTCTAGTTAGCCTTGTTCTACACTCTGGCTCACACTCAGCTAAGTTCTGGGGGGAAATGTGTCCTGATGAGATTTCCAGGAAATATAACATTTAAATGGTTGAGCAAAAGAGATAAAGAGGTTCAGGGCACACCCACTTGTGGAGAGGCCATCTTCATTGGACACACTTCTTTGTGTGCCCGGGCTTTAATGATCTTTTCTTTTTCATGAGTATCCCATGTTGGTAAATGCCAATTTCTATCTGTGTATATCTCTTGTCATTGAGCCTTTCTTTATTGGCTCTTTTCAAACACAGTAGAATAAAAAAGGTCTTTTTGAAGATAACACACAATGTCCACTCACTGCAAGCCAGAGAAGAGGTAAATTTGGAGCCTTTCAGGACACCTTTGTACCAAAGTGAGCCCTCCATGGCCTTACAGGACAGGCAGATCCCTAGGGAAAGTGCACCAGTGACAGGAGCCTGAATTCCCATGATGCAGAAGTCCTCCCCAGCTGCTGCTGCTGCTGCCTATAAGAAAGGCTAATCAGGGTATCATTGCCTGGTTATGTGTTAGTTACCCCTTCTTTCAGATCTTCAATTTGAGAAACAAACCACATCTTTTAGCCCAGATGACTCCTTTCATTATTTTAATTACTTGGGTAATCTGTCTGAAACCAAGCATTCCCAAGCAACTATCACATAATTAGTTCTGTACACTGGTGAGACCAATCCAATGCCAGGATTTCTGCTAGGTGCCTGCCATTATGAACAAAGACAATGGCATAAAATGGAAGGGGAAGGGTAAAAAGTTGTATGTTCACACAAGTGTACATACACACAAACTCACAGACACTCAGCTTCAGGTTTGATGGTATCTCATTTATATGCTTGACTTTGGCAGGTTCCTATCTAAATGACATAGTCTGTGGACACTTTGGGGATAAATCAGACAGTGGCTTTCACCCCCATATCATTGAGATCTTGCCACTCAGTCCCCCAGCTAACAGCCCAGTGTGACAAGGCCAGGCATAAAATCAATGAGCAGCAACACATAGAATGTTTAGATTGTAATGGAGAGTAGTGTGGGCTCCATCCAGGTTTTCAGAGGACTGTGGAGATGGTACCAGTTGAGTAACTACTTGCGGGAGATGAAATAGTGATCCCTAGAGTGTCCTGAGAAAGGTCATTCCCAGCAGAGGAAAGAGCAGTTGCAAAGTTTCAAAGGCTGAGAGGAGAGCCCCAAGCTTGAATGGATAGCTAGTGGGAAAAAACAAAAAGCCTGTATCAAGGGATAAGGTAAGAATTGGTATAAATATATTTTTTAATTATCAATGTGAGTGTGTGTAGTGTGTGTAGTGTGTGTGTGTGTGTGTGTGTGTGTGTGTGTGTGTGTGTGTGTTCATGTGCCATTGTATGAGAAAACAACTTGCAGGATTCCCTATTACTTCCTCCAAGGTCCTGGGATCAAGCTCAGGTCCTCAGCCTTGGTAGCAGGCACCTTTTCCTAACCCAGTGGCTCTCAACCTTCCTAATTCTGTGACCTTTTAATATAGTTCCACATGTGGGGTAATCCCCAGCCATAAAATTCTTTTCACCATTCCATAACTGTAATTTTGCTACAAGTATTTTTGGAGATAGAGGGTTGTCAAAGAAGTCAGCAACCCACAGGTTAAGAACAATTGCTCTAAACCGTCTTACCAGCCCTGGGTGTATGTTTTGAAGTCAGAACCTCACAACCTAGTAGAGAGTGGCAGTTCATAAAACCAGCAAGTAATCTTAAGTACATTTAGATTATGTGACATGCACAGTCACGCACATGCACACCTTTCTTACTCAGACTGTATGAGCATGAATGTACATACATGAGTATACCTGCATGCGGAAGCCAGAGGACAATCTTGTTCAGACACACCACTAGGTACTGACAGAGCTGGGAACAGAAACCAATATCTAATTCAGCTATCACAAGCCAGTCTTCAATACTCACCATCCTCAAATTCAACAGATACAACCTAAGTGCTGACTTTGGGGAAGACTTAGGATGTAGCATTTTGCTTTCTAATTTACATGTGGTAAGTGTGAAATAGCAACAGTTTAGGTTTACTACTGTTTTAAGGGGTCCATCACAAATTATCTCCCTTCCTCTTGCCAAGTTCAAGTCTAACTGAGAAGCAGGTATAGGAACTGGACAGGTGACAACCACAGTATGTACAGCCTTATTTCTGACAAGGTTGAGTGAGTCTGCTGACTCCTGAAGCTGCCTTCCTGGGAATCTACATCCAGCCTACCCTGACAGAGAAAGACCTTCATCTAAAGGCCGGGCCTCTCCCCAGGAAGAGCCTGTGAAGATGGAGCCATGCATTCTCTGTTTTTCCTCTATTGCCCTGGACTAACCCTCCTCCCAGGAAGCAGCTCAGGCAGGGGAGGGCAGCATGATGAACATGAGGAAATCAAAAGACTGTTGATTCCAAGTGGCAGGAGCGCAGGGAAGTAACATCGGCCCGATACACATGAAGGCCGGGTCTGCAGGGACGTTCTCTCTATATCAGAAGCGGTGGCAGCCTAATTAAGTTTCTTAACCAGGGCTGTGGCATTGGCAGATCTTTATTTTTTTTTTCAAAGATCCTGCCAGCTATGAGGAAAGAGTGTGTTGGAAAAGGCCAACTCGGGAATGGAGAGGATCTTGAGAAGGAAGGCCATAGTTGCTCACTGACCAGGCAGGCCGTGTGTAAGGTTCTGGTGAGGGCCTGCTGCCAGCCTGTCTTCAGAACAAGTCCTAACCCGGGTTGGGCTGAGCACAGCTACGGAGAGCAGGGAGGCAACTATATCAAGCATGTCAGATCTCCTGCGTGCGGCGCCAGGAGCCGCAACCCTTGCCTGAGCCCTCAGAGCCCAAAGCTCCCAAGAAAAGTGTATTCTGAGTTTCATCCCTGCTGTGGATATGCCTTCCTTCCAGCGTCTTAACAGTTTACTAAGCATCTCACGGCTGTGACAGCAGTGCAGGCTGCTTCTGCCTCCCACCCCTGCAGAAGTGCAGGTGTGATTGACAGAAGGAGAAACACATTTACGCATTGATGGAAGAGCTTCTGGGCCTTCAGTGAGTTTGCTTATTGCAGGCTTTCTGTGAGGTAAGAAGGTCTGCATTCATCTGCCATTCAGCACACATCTGCTGAGCCTCTGTGGGGAGAGCATCATAGTGGGCACTGAGGACAAAAGAGTGCACAAGAGGGAAGCAGTCTCTAATCTCTACCAGTTAGTGCCAGACTGGTGCCAGACCATCACAGCACAGTGACATGCCCATACTAGGGGAGCACGTGGAGAGGGGCCAGGGACCTCTTCTGTAGGCAACTGCAGAATGAGCAGAAATTAGTGAAGAAGAGAGTTCGGGGACACATGTGGAAGAGAGAGCAGTATTCTCAAGAAGTGGAATCTGCCTATCATCAAATGAATGGGCAAAGAATATAGACATACATAGTGGGTTTCATTCAGCCATAAAGAAGAATGAAATTCTGTCATCTGTAGGAAAGGGAACAGAACTAGAGCATCATACTAAGTAAAATAAATCGAACTCAGAGATATATTCACTCATATGTAGAAAGTAGACGTGTATACATACACACACACACACACACACACACACACACACACCATGAGAGTAGAAGAAGGGGTCCAAAGACAGGAGGGAGGTTAAGAAAAAAATAGGGAAAGAAGAAAAACATTATGTCACAATATCTATTATCTGAACCTAAACTTAAATACATATTTAAATATATACATATGACCTGAAAGGGGAAGAGTGGTGGCATAAGTATAATGACATGTGTGAGATGTGGTAATGAAACCCATTAAGAGTACAACTAAAGACAACCAGAAAGCATTCTCAGCAGCCCTAATAGGAGCACTGACAGGGCACCCCTCTTACGGGGTGCACACTACCCTGTACCAGACACATCACCAACCAGACCCTATCCCTTTCCCCCTCAGTTAGCTGGGATTGTAATACACAAGGCAGTAATCACATTGAAAAGACACATTTTTTGTGAAGTTTGGCTTCATGAGAGAGGTGAATGTCAAAAATGACAGAGTAATGAAGCCTGGTGAAGAGCAAGTTGCTTTAAGATGGGCTCGACTTCAGCTTGTGAAAATACTGCTGTGGGGAGGAAAGGTCCCAGGAGTGAGGAGGGGGGAGGCACAGGGAGAGTAAGGATGTTGTTAGACAAGGTCCCAGAGAATCTAAGACAAGCTGATGGATGGTGATAGCCAAGTGGACTTAAGAGAGTGTGATCGCAGGGCCAGTTGCAAGTCTGCTGGCAAGATATTGATGAAATGTCCATTCTGGAAGAGGGACATTTTCTAAGATGACTGTTGAAGGTGGGTTCCCTCTGCCTTCTAAGTCATCTCAAAGCACCTTGTTGGCAAGTCTACTTTGTTTTTCTTGTAGGTTGTCTTTGTTGGGTGGTTGGCTTGCTTGGGGTCTTATTTTACGATTCCAAGCCTTTCTCTTGGCTTGGGTAATACTTTGTGTGTATCCAGCTAACTAAGTCAAGAATCTCTTCCTTCATTTTCAACACCAAGGTGACTGCCGTAAACATTTGGAGTTAAGTATTTTTTGAAATACTAGGGTGGGAATGTGACACCATACCCGTTTGTAGATTTGAGTATGTGCTATGGTCCAAACTCAAGTCTTACAAATGGTATTTGGAATCTATTTCTACAGGCGATAAGTTCCTTGGGTGATAAGTTATTTGAAGAAATTGTAGAGGTTGACTTCATTGACCTGTCAGTCTAGGGAAGTCAGCCAATGACGGCCAGTGTTGGCCATAGCAAATTCACTTGGACCTATGCAACCTTTAGCTTGCTAGACAATGGAACCATTTCACCTAAATGTAGGGTGCTGCTTTCTTGGACGCTTGATTATTGGTGCAATAATACAATGGCAGCAATTCCCAGCAAGCGACAGATCGCTTTCTGCCAAGTACCCTGTCTCTAATTCCATGGTGACCTTGGACATGGCAAACACAAGGCCATTTCTCATTTATGATAAGCCCTTGATAATGTGAGAAGGGGATTCTGAGTTTCTTTACACTTAGAAATTATTCCCTCCGCTCTAGTTTATACCAGAGTGTCCTCCTAAATATTCCTTGTTTATGACATAATGGTCCCTCTCTCCCACTTATCACCTTGTCAGTGTTGGCAAATTAAAAACCATCCTCCAATTAGCTTTGTCCTGAGCACATCCCCTGCCCACATTGCTATTGTGAAGGGCCAGCCTCACTTACTGTCTCCCTTGTGATGTGCAGAGATGCCAAGATGGGAAAGATCAGTGATTTAAAGGAAACTCTTAAGCTTCCTCTCTCAGCCCTCCTCCTCCAAGATGTTGCAACCAATACATCAGGGCTCCGGCTCTCTGTGCACAGCTACAGCTAAATCACAGGAAACGTTTAATTAAAAGACAAATGGCAAAATAAGGTTGTGGTGGGTGCTTTCTAATTGTGGTTTGTTAGGTTTTAATTACTCGTCATAAATTGTGAAAGCTGATCCACAGTGTGCCTTTGTGCACCCCGTTCTTCTTAATCACAAAGACACGTTCTCGGCTGCTGACAGGACGGGCTTCGTCTTCAGCATGCCTCGATTTGATCTTACACGACAGTGACTCAGCAGCTTGCCAAATCCAATTAGCAGCTTTTTTGGCTGCTTATTCGGAGCAGCTAGCTCAAAGTCTGGCTGTGAACCCCTCACAGCCGATTCTTCCAGGCCATAGCCCACTCTTGCCAGCAGTGACCTTTGCCAAGGAGGGACAGAAGAAAGGTGAGTTCCCTTGGCAAGTTAGAAAAGCACTTTTCCCACCTAGCCAACTTTTGCTCTGTGCTTACCAGAGATTGAGAGATAATTGGAGAGTATAGAGCCGGGGGACGAGGGGTCTCAATGATTGGTCATCTAATTCCAGTGTAAGATTGAGGCCCAGAAAGTTAGGCACTTGCTCAGGATGACATAAATGAAATTTCCATGTCACTGCAATGCCAACCACCTGACCCCAAGCATTGCTCCTTCCTTGTATTCCATG